>NC_136901.1:76288147-76550647 GCF_949606895.1 Notothenia rossii | reverse complement strand
GAGTGTGTGCGTACTAGGCGTCTAACACGTGACAACAAAATAGAAACAGACTTCAGCACACAGACGCGCTTGTTTCCACGACGACAACTGCAAACATGGGGGCTGTGGTGGGTTCGCTGACCATGCAGACCAAGACGAGGAGGTTGTCCAGGGGTGAGGGAATACACATGCACACGCACACACACGCACACACACGCACACACACGCATGTGGACACCCTCATAAACATGAACACAATGCAAACACAGGCATGGACAGTGAAACTTTTAACAACGTGTCTTATTGTACCTCGCAGACACACTCAAATATACTGCGCACGTACGCGAGCTGCTAAACAGAGATTAATCACTGCTGCTATTTCGGTGAAGATGCAGTGAAAGAAAGAGGGCATATGGTTCCTGGTGTTTTGTGTGTGTGTGTGTGTGTGTGTGTGTATGAGAGAAAGAAAGAGAGCGCAACAGGTGTTCCCAAAGGAAAAAAGAGCATATTTTTTATTGTACAACAAAGTTTAAGTGTGACAGTGTGAGTGCGCACCACTCTAATTGTTGTTCAGCTTTAATGACAGAGCAGACCGAGGGAGGAGTATGAGAGAAATCTTGTGTGTGTGTGTGTGTGTGTGTGTGTGTGTGTGTGTGTGTGTGTGTGTGTGTGTGTGTGTGTGTGTGTGTGTGTGTGTGTGTGTGTGTGTGTGTGTGTGTGTGTGTGTGTGTGTGTGTGTGTGTGTGTGTGTGTGTGTGTGTGTGTGTGTGTGTGTGTGTGTGTGTGTGTGTGTGTGTGTGTGTGTGTGTGTGTGTGTGTGTTGCAGTCTGTGAGAATTGACGCTGGTAAATACACACATGTCGAAGGTATTTGTCACTCTGCTCACACACTGTTTTTCCGTCTTGCTGTTACCTTGGAAGCACTGTAGCCATGGCAACAATAGATGTCAGTTTTGGGGCGGGTGGGGGTTTGATGAGATTGGGGTTTTCCTAAGTAAGACAAGGCCATGTGAAAGAGACTGACATAATGAGAGATGCAAACATGCAGATGATTTTTGTATGAAGACCTGTTGCCTGGAAGAAGTGTTACTCCCTCTGTACTAGTTATAATAAAAGCCTGTAAACCACATTCATATAAATCGGGCCTAAAACCTATTTGTTGAGGCAGGCCATTATCGGGTTTTCTGTGCAAATTAGGCCATACACATTTTCCAAGTGAGTGCATATGGCATCTTTTTTTCACTCCACAAGCAACAAACACATTTCCCCTGGGGTGTAAAAATGAAAGGTGTAAATGTGCTTGTCTAAATAATAAGGCGATTGTAGATTCACTGACATTATGCAAAACTGACAGGTTCTGCAAAACTAAAACAAGCCTTTTTTACCTCTACAGTTGTTCTGCAACACATGAAAGAATGGGATGTACCTTAGGCTATTTGCAGGTTGTTCTAATTCTAGTGTTGTGTTGTTGTACTTGAGCGTCTCTCCCTCTCTTTCCCTAACATGCTGGCTATATGCAGGATTAATACAGCATGTGTGTAGCGTGTTTTGGGATGCTGCAGATAACTTGCTATCCAGGATCCTGACACTGACAGGGAGACAGTGCACGGCTGTAATAGTGTGTGATTAGATTCCTGCAATGATTGATCCTTTGAGCACAAGCTCATCGCTGTGCTCTGGAGAAGAAAAGAAACCCTGCTTTGTCGTGTTTGCCCCCTGCTCCTTCTTCTGTTTTCATCAAGGATGCGTGTTGTTTCTCTGCGTTTTCTGTCAGGTGTTCTTTTCTCCAGCCTCTCTTTGTCGTTTTCTCCCACCTGTTGTGTGGTCTGCCTTGTTTAGCCTGGCAAGCTCGCTGCTGCTTTCTTTCACATGTGTTTTGGCCTCTGACAACCCATCTCTTCAGCAACATTCTCACCTTGCATTTTTCTCCCCTCCCTTATGAATTTTTCATTTCCTTTGCAGCCCCTATATCTCCTTTCCTTCTCCGTCACTCATCTGCCTTATTCTTGCTTCCTGCTTCCTCCCTCCCGACCCTCAACATTTAATTTTTATGCTTTTTTCTAACATTTCAAATCCTTTTCCATTTTACCCCTCTCCTTTGTCCTCTCCCTGTTGCTTGGCCCTTTTCTTCTTCGTTTTTTTTCTCTCTCTCTTGTCTTCTAATTTTCGCCATAAACTGCTCCCTTCCCTCTTTCCTCTCTCTCATATGCCTCCATTCTTTCTCTCATTTGCTTCCTTTCTCTATCACCCACACTCCCATTAGCTGGTGTGAGTGCTTATTAAGTCATCTTGTCATTCTCCTCTCTTAGCATCCAGCTGTGTGTGTGTGTGTGTGTGTGTGTGTGTGTGTGTGTGTGTGTGTGTGTGTGTGTGTGTGTGTGTGTGTGTGTGTGTGTGTGTGTGTGTGTGTGTGTGTGTGTGTGTGTGTGTGTGTGTGTGTGTGTGTGTGTGTGTGTGTGTGTGTGTGTGTGTGTGTGTGTGTGTGTGTGTGTGTGTGTACTCTCAAACTGAATATTGGCATGGTCATGCGTGTGTAAATTAGCAGTATTTGACACACTTATATCCCAAATATAAGTGGCACTCTAATATGAGGAAGTGACATTTGGTGGATTAATAGCGTGCGTGCCTTGACAGTAAACAAACACTGCAAACACCCTCCAGCTCTTCAGTCTTCACTCACAGGCCAAGGATTAGTAAGCAAACAGATGTGTGTGAGCATGCAAGCATGGGAGTGTGTATGTATTATATTACACATGGGTTCTTAATGTTTTATCTCTGACCCTGAAATAATGTCTTCAAGTGTGTCTTGTTCGAGGGTCCGCCACAGTGTGATTGTGTGTGTCTTCAAGCAGAGTGAGCTAAAGGCCACTCAGGGATTGGGCTCATGTCCACTGGCTTGGATGTTCACTGTGGAAAACAATGCGTCTCAGAAACAGCGAGTTGCCTTGCAACATGATTAAATTGTGTAGATTTTGCATGGTGTAAACAGGACTGTTGCAGCTTAAATCCATTGTTTAAGATACTTCCTCCATTTACCCAGGGAGCCCATGGCCAGTAGAGCAGCTACTTTCTTGGAGAGCACTCTCTGACATTATAGAGGCCGGTGAGAGCGAGCCCTCTCCATCGCCGCCAGGACGGCAGATTAAGCAAATTCAGATTATGCAAATTACACTTTCTGGCAAGGATTACAGGACACTGTACTAGAAGGAAAGAGAGAGCAAGGCAGAGAGAGATAAGAAAGCAGGATTCAGCGGGCAACAGAAGAAAGGAAACGATAGAGGAGAATTGAGAGCTAACATTACTGTATATGAGAGCCAGTTACAGGAAAGCTGGGAGTTAAGCCCTGTTTCTGGGCTGGAAGTGGAAGTGTGTGTCTGTTGATGTAAGAGTTGTTTTTAATGGCTGGCTGGGGAGAGTGACAAGCTGTCTTTTGTTTGCTGACAGTTCAGGTCACGGCTTAATACTGAAAACAAACTGAAATGAGTTCAGGGTTTTGGCCACTGTCAAACAGACAGAAGGGAAGATCTCAAGACGTTTTTTAGGTCACTTTTTGGAACCGGCAAGATTTACAGTTTTAGTTTAAAACTAAGAATGAATCATGCATTTTTATAAAATGTTATAATACGGCATACAGAACATATAGCATCAAACAACTATTTGCTATGTAAAGATAGTGGAGTCACGTCTACCTGAGCAGAAAACGTGCCCCACTGGCTATCTAATGGCTGCCGCTCTGGCAAAAACCACTAAAAACGAGTCGCAGCATTTTCGCAGAAACCTAATGCTCATCCTCCAGTTCTCCTGCAGGTTATCACTGTTAGCTCTGTTTGAACTGTTTTCGCTCTTAGCATTTAATAGTTTATAGTAGTATGTACGACAAAGACTCTATCAGATTAATTTTACATTTTAAAAGAGATTTCAGAGGTTTCCTGAATAAGAATCTCTAAACCGCTGTCAGTTTCAAGTTATTCACATAAAAAAAAATAGAAAACAGAATACTCTTGGACTGGCAGAGGATAGCAGGAGCCAATCCTCTACTCTGTAATAGCCATATCTGGATTACTGAATGGACACATCACATTACATGTCACTTGAAATACTACGTCCCAAGTTGTGGACCAACGTAGTTATTACGCGTTTAGATGTGAGACTGGGTTGGGTCCACAGGGTCTCCTGGGGCCCATAAGTGGGAACCTCGGTTTTTTCATTTTTGATTTAAAAGTCAGAGCAATCCGGTCAAAGTAGGATTGTGGAATTTTGTGACTTCTAATTTGATTTTGATATGTGAATCCTAAATGCTAAATTGTACGTTAAATGTCCGTGAGCAACCTGTGCCTTGTGTGAATTGATCACATGTGAAATGGTTAAATGTTGTCTCTGCTTTGCTTTTAATGTTGCTATAGAATCTGCCTTTTATATTTCTTTATCATTGCAATTTGCACTGCACCTTCTTTTTTTAAATTGGAATTAGCTTTATGGTGAAGTGTTATAACAACTATTGTGCTATAACATTTGTCAAGATTGTCCTTTAATATATTTGATATACTATACCACATCATTTGTATACTTTCTGTAGAAAGGAGTGTAGCTCACATGAATGGCAGCATGCAGCTTTCTTGTTCATGTTGCTCCACGACAGAAATGTTGCTGATTGGTCACAGTAAGAGGCCGCTGAAGGCTGATTACTTGAACGAACACAATATACACTTAATCATCCTTAACAAGTGATGTTCACACTTTATCTTTTAAATTAAATGCTACTCTTGCCACTACATTTAATTTGACCCAGCACTGCTGCTGTAATCGCAGACCAGTAAATAAAGCAAACCTTCAGTTGGCAACTCTATGGGAAAGCTCTTGGTAGAGCAGAGCCCCCTGCAGCCTGCGAGCCAGTGGCTTCACTTCAGCTGGGCCGTCACAGCTCCTTTTACCATTAACACTGCGGATGGGTGCCAGCTGGACACAGAGATAGTACAGAAAATACACCCTTACCTCATGCTTTACATTTAAAGAATATGGCACATTTAATTTAACAACGAATTACTTTTTGTTCCTATGTTCAGAGCGTTATCATTTTGGCACATAACCCACCAGCTAAATCTGATATACTCATGCAATGAAATGTACAATACGTCTTTGAGAAAACTGTGACGCACACTGGTGTTCTTTATGTTAGTTACTGCTGCCCCCTTGTGGCAGTTGCAGGATATAGCAGGTAATTCTTTCTAGGCAGACACATTATCTATATCATATAAAGACAATGTAAAGATAAGGGGGGTGGATGCTTTATTCACACTAGGTATTCTCTGATTCAGATAAAGAATTTTCAATTCTAGATCAAGTCACTTTAAAAGCACGTATACGATAAGATGAGATAAGATAAGATACAATGTAGGGGAATTTAGGAGTCATAGCAGCAACACTTTATTTAGAAAAGTCACTTTGTAAGCCTTCTGTTGTTCAAGGATGACTGTGTGACTCAATGGAGCCAATTAATCAAGTGCTGATGTGCTCATGAACACACACACACACACGCATGCACGCACGCGCACACACACACACACACAACACACACACACACACACACACACACACACACACACACACACACACACACACACACACACACACACACACACACACACACACACACACACACATAAGGCCGTAGAGCAGTAGGTGTTGTGGCAGTGTGCTCAGGCCGGACCCTAAAGTTAGAGCTCTGTTCCCAAAGTGAAGGACACAGTGACTCTAACAGAGGGGAGAAGGGCTGGGGACAGAGGGAGAGTTAGTGGGATGGAAAGAGGGGCAGGATAAGAGAGGACGATGCCCCAGGGAGTGGAGGGACGGGGGGATAAAAAGACAGAGACGGAGAGAGGCAGTCGAGTGCTGATCTCAGCGTACGAGGAGGCAGGATGGATGGGAAGTTTAAAGGCATGAGAGGGAGAGAGAAACAGAAGTTAACTTTAGAGAGAATTGGATGAAAGTCATTATAGCAAGTGTACAAGTTTAGAATAAGTTAGTTATTGTACATTTCTACTTGGTAAAAGGGAAAGAATACAAAAATAAAAACGTTCAAACAACTGAAGAAATAAGAGTGGAGTTGGAGCGTAATCTTCTGAAGGCCAGTGAAAGAAGTAGGTATCAAAATGGAAAGCGAGGAGCAGAGTGAGAACAGTTTACGTACTATAGCCATCATTCTTCTGTGCTGTGCGGCCGTCAAAATGCTGCACCTACTTGGAGTCATCTCTGTGGAGGGTGAGTCAGTACAACTGCTATCAGAACTGTAATCTAGCACTTGTCCACCCAGCAGAGATGAAAAAGAGTTTTCACTTCTGCAAGTTATTGGAATAATGACAAAAAAGATCTGGATTATTTATGTGTGAAGATAAAATATGTTGAAAATAGATAATTTGTATTCAGCTGTAACTTTCAGAGAAAATACATTTTCATTCATTATGAATCAATGTATTTTTAGAAGCTGCAGACTGGCTGCTTGCACTCTCAACCGTGTGTACTGTAATTCATTCGGAACAATTTCCATTAGAAACTAATTCTATGGGTTTTCTATGTGCCTACTATGGTCATGAATGATGGGTCATGACTAAAGGACGTGATCACGGATACAATCGGCTGAAATGGGTTTCCTCGGGAGGGTAGCTGGCATCTCCCTTAGGGACAAGGTGAGAAGTTCAGTCCTCCAGGAGGGACTCGGAGTAGACAAACCGGGCACCCAGTAAGGATGCCACAGAGCCGCCTCCTTAGGGAGCTGTTCCAGGCACGTCCAGCTGGGAGGAGACCAAGGTGCAGACCCAGGTCCAGCTGCAGGGAATATATCTACATGCTGGCCTGGGAGCGCCTTGGAATCCCCCAGTCAGAGCTGGTTGATGTGGCCAGGGAAAGGGAAGTTTGGGGCCCTCTGCTGGAACTGCTTGCTCCGCAACCGAGGATCAGCGTTGGAAAACGAATGGATGGATTATGGGCTTTCTGTAGAGGGCTTGTTTATTTTTTTGTCTGCTGCTTACTATGTTTTGAGTCTCTCCTAACCAATGTGATCATACATTCAGTGTTTGCTTTATTGACTGAGTGAAGGTGTATAGCTCCTTTGAAAGTGGAATGTGAACTGATCTTGGCTCTCCCACTTGTTTTATTAATGAGGTCAGTCCTAATGACTGTTTAACTTTTTCTCTTTCATAGAGGAGGCTTACTTATAGATGTACTTGGTGGTGGGATGTCAAAGTATGATGTGTGACTTTGACTGATACATCACAGTTTTCTGTATGTGTCCATGTTTTGTGTGTGTGTGTGTGATTCTGCGGTATATGTACAGTATAGGCTATGTCTGGAAACCCCTGGGGTTTGTGTATAATCTCACCTTGAGCCATTACTTTGAACTTCCTCCATCCTGATGTGAGACTGAAACACTGAGCTGCCTGAGTGATTAAATGAAGGGCCTTTGGGGGTTAGCCTCTCTCTCTGTGTGTGTGTGTGTGTGTGTGTGTGTGTGTGTGTGTGTGTGTGTGTGTGTGTGTGTGTGTGTGTGTGTGTGTGTGTGTGTGTGTGTGTGTGTGTGTGTGTGTGTGTGTGTGTGTGTGTGTGTGTGTGTGTGTGTGTGTGTGTGTGTGTGTGTGTGTGTGTGTGTGTGTGTGTGTGTGTGTGTGTGTGTGTGTGTGTGTGTGTGTGTGTGTGTGTGTGTGATGTAAAGATATAGCACTTATAGCTACTTAACAGGAGTTATACAAAGTCACAATGCAATAGTGCACCCACACAGTAAGAAAGTAGGGGGAACAGAGTCATTAGCTGGATAAGGTATTTTGTATCGATAACATTAATCTCTTTTCTCAGTACTTTTTCCTTTTATCAAGATTAATGCTTCAAAGTTCATTTAAATTCAAACTTACTTTTGCTCATAAATCATGAAACAGCATTTGCAGTTACAGTATTTATCAAATCAGAACACTGGACTGGGTTTTAATAATGCAGAGTGCTGCCCATGATTCTCTGAGATATAACATTTGAAGAGGAGTTGGTGTAATGAAGCTTTACAGGGCGCTGAGGTTCTTGCCACAAAGATAAAGATTTCTATTTCAAGAATGTTGATGTTTTAAAATCTTGAGTGCCAAGGACAGTGTGAACACTGCACTCTGGGACACTTCATTAAAGCCGGACAGGAGCCCTTAGAAATGCTTTATTATCACTATATCGGCTGACACCATGAGTCTACCACCTCCCATTCAAATGACTGTCTCCAGATCCTCTGCAAAACAGAGTTATCATCTGTAAACTGACAGAATTCATTTAGCAGGTAAATGCTAAAGATACATGGACATTGTACCTGATGAACATGCAGTCCTTTGAATGGGCAGCCAGCTCTTACTAACGATTATGTGATTTGGTGAACAATATAATATATAATCATTTGGAGAATTTAATTTTTCTTCTCAAGTCAGAAACTAATAAATGCCTTAGTAGAGACGTTCCTTAATGTTTTAAGTGCCGTCTGAATACATGTCAAACATTAACACTTTGCTCAACTGCTGAGTGTTAATGGGATCAAATAATATAGTCTTGATCCCATGGCATGCAGGAATTTAGCAACATTTATCAAGTTATTTATGGGTGAATTAGGGTGCGCATTTTTAAAAAGATTCGTCTGAGTGAGGCCCAGATTCTCAGTGTTTAAAAGCTCAGAGCCAAGAGCCTATCCATCACTGGGAAACGAGAGGATGATAACCTCAGGGCTCTCTTCCTTACTAAAGCAAACACAGCAGGAACAGGCAGAAACAGCATCATAAAACGTACCCTCTTATTAACCACCGGTACGCTATTTTGTCAAGCATTTTACTACTGCACCTTATGACCACTTTATCATGTTCTGAAATAGTAAGGCCATTTCTATTAAATTATGCATAGTTATAAGATTATGCATAATTACATTGTAGATTGCTTCAGGGAGTATGCATGCACTTAGGTGCATGCTTTGGTACTAGTATGTTTATATATTGGCAGTGTAAGATTGTTTGTGTGCGTGCGTGTGTTGAGTCAGGGTCGATGGTTTGTCCTCTCTCCCCTCCCCTCCGGCGAGGACAGTAATGAGATGTTAATGATCGTGCCGGTGAGACGAGGGACATGGAGCTGTTAGACTGACCCCTACCTCTCTTCTTCTCCTCTTCCCTCCTTCCCTTTTCAACCTCTTAAAAGTCTTATTATTTTCTACCTTTTAATGGATTGGATGAATAACATTTTGAACTTGATGGCAGATTATTTTACTGTGTCACATATTTATTTTCTTCTGTTTTATACCACTTTGATTTTCTTTCTTTCTCTTCCTTCTTGCTTCCACACTCTTTTGTTGTGTGTTGTGTATCAGCTATTAAGAAATGTGTACTTTTGTTTCTTCAGACAAAGCTGATGATGACTTGGAGATTACAATGGTGTGCCATCGACCGGAGGGCCTCGACCAGCTAGAAGCTCTAACCAACTTCAGCAAAAAGGAGCTCCAAGTGCTGTACCGGGGCTTTAAGAATGTAAGTGACCAGGCAGGTTCATTACTCAAATAACTATTACAGATAGTCATCCTTTACTTCCAACTATAGGTTTATCTAAGCATCGTACAACCAAAGAAACTGATATTTGGCTAGGTAATATGCTTTTAATGGAGGTGGTTTATTAGACTTCCATTAAGCACCAGTAGCTGTCCACAGTATCAGCTTGGTGTACTTAAGATACTGAAGATGTATTTAAATAATCTGTAAATGATCGTTTTTTCTTTTTTACTTAATAATAAAGTATTACACATAAATGCTCAAGTACTGCAAAAGAATCGGGTATCATTTTAGGACCCTTTTGGTGTCTCTTTGGCCAATTTACAGCTTAATTAAAGCTCTATGTGAAAACTTGACTCAATAGTGACACCCTGGAGAGACAGTCAGGATATGAAATTGCAGTCTGTTCTACTTTTAGTGATATTTCATCAAATTAAACAAAAAACTAAGGATGTTGAATGCATAGCGAGTCTCCCATTAATGTTGTGTAATCCTTTAATTGACTCAATCTGACTTTCTCCATCTCCATCTCCACTCTTCTGTCTCCCTCTCGTTCCAGGAGTGTCCAAGTGGCGTTGTGAACGAGGAAACTTTCAAGCAAATATACGCCCAGTTCTTCCCTCATGGAGGTAAAGAGTGTGTGTCGTGATGTTTGAGTCTATACCTATCCTTGTCTCACAATATTTTTTTATCCAGTGTACTGACAAGTGTTTTCTTCTACCTCCTGCAGATGCCAGCACCTATGCACACTACCTTTTCAACGCCTTTGACACAGCACATAGTGGCTCCATAAAGTTTGAGGTTTGCTTGATTTCTCCTATTTGAATGACACTATTTCCAAACTAACTCTCCTCTGAATTGTTTTTGATTCAGTCCTTTTTGTCTCCATCAGGATTTTGTTACAGCTCTGTCCATCCTACTGAGGGGCACCATCACTGAGAAGCTACAGTGGACCTTCAACCTTTACGACATCAACAGAGATGGATACATCAACAAAGAGGTGTGTGTTTGTGCACTCACATTTCTTTTGTACTTTCATGTTAATCTCACACTTGTTATTGGTATGTGTTTACTCTCCCCTTGTTTCATAGGAGATGACAGACATCGTCAGAGCGATATACGACATGATGGGGAAGTACACTTACCCTGTCTTGAAAAACGATGCTCCCAAACAGCATGTGGAGGCCTTCTTTCAGGTAACAACATCTTAGGCGGCAGACCAAAAAGCAACAAAATAGTTAGTGAGGATTGACTAAACCAGGATGCATCAGTCGAGCACATGCCTCACATTTCTAAAAGCATAACAAAAACCTGGTACTTGCACCATGCATAGCAATGGCATCGCTATGCAAAAGCAACAACAAAAAACTAAACTTGCAATAAAAAAAACAACACTGAACAAAACCAAAACACTGATGCAAAAGGAAATGCGTGAAAAAGACGATTGACATACTCATAGGATAGGCTGCAGATTTAAGTAGGTGGTCTATTTATTTAAAATAAATTGTATCCATCTTAATGAATATTTAATAATATCTTCCCTATAACACCTTTGCATTTCTCCTCACAGAAAATGGACAAAAACAGAGATGGTGTGGTCACTCTGGATGAATTCATCTACTCTTGTCAAGAGGTACTTTTCTTTAGATTCACGTCTCTAATTACATAATACAGAGGATCCCTTTAACTTTGCAAAAAACAGCATTTTAATATATTGCAGTAGCACATGCGTTGTGTAAATGATTGAATTAAAGGTGGCTGAAACCATTTATATAACAAAGCTGTGTTAATGTTATTAGAAAAACCTGTGCTTCCTATTGTGACAACATGCCTAATAAACAAAAACTGCAAAAACCAGTGATAAATGCTCATTTCAGTTTAAAAACTAAAAGTAAACATTTTATTTTATATATACCAAAGGGCCTGTTTCCTCATATTCTTTGCTTTGCTTTCTCCTCTGCACATCTCACTATATTGGCTATTAATTATGGACTTTGCTTCCTTTTTTATCAATGTGTTTGTTAGTCTGCAGTGATCACTGACCATCATTTTATAGGCTTTCACTGCCCCCTAGTGGCCAGCAATCTGAATTAATTAGCGTTTGTTGGATTACTTTCTCCTCACGCTCATTTTTTTTCATTTTCCATCTTCTTTGCACAGGATGAAAACATCATGAGGTCTCTACAGCTCTTTGAAAATGTCATTTAGACAACAAAGAAGAGGTATGCGGTACAAAAGACAAGTGCAAGATAAGAACAAAGAAGAAAAGAGATGAACACACAAGAGAAAAGGAACAGCATAGCTTGCGTTGGAAACAAATCATGGATCTTGTCACTTAAAGAGGGATGGTTGCCAGAAAACTTCATGGAAACCATCTTGCTGAAACATCCATGGAGACAAACGTTTGGGAAAAGATTCTTTGGACTTATACCTTTCATTTAACCTCTGTAACCATTTACCTCTTCTCCATCTCCCTCATTTTTGCAGTCGTTACTGACAGTGTGCATTTCATGTCATTTTGTAAATTCTGATTCTGTCTCATTTGGTCAAATACTTTTAATACACTTGTAAATTGAACCATATTAACTAGCAGGACTGGAATTCCTAAAAGCAGCTGGGAACAATCCAATGCATACTTTGTGCAATCGACTTTAAAATAATAGCTGTTTTCATCGTGAATTTCTGTGTCATCAAAACAAAGCTGAGCATTATTGTGAAGCATGCAAGAGAGAGGCCTACGCCGTATTTAACATGGGCTTTGTGCCGTGATAAATAACTCAAAAATATTCTCAACTAAGTGTATACATTTTGGAAGCAATGGTCTGACAGAGCCACCTCATTTGTTTTCAGACTAAATTCAGACACAGGCCTGTAAAGGTTTGCAGAGCTGAATGTAACCTCAGCCAGCGTGCAGTCTTACGTCTCGTGACAGCTTGCTACAGTCCTCTTTACACCCACTGTGTTCATGTGGTGTCGGTCAGTGTTTTAATGTTAGAACGAATCCACTGTAAATATTTAACTGTTGTATTTGTGGCTTGTTCTCGCCTTGTCTTTGTCTGCGTGTTTCTTATTCTGACTATCTGTCTGTCTCTCTGTCAAATGGATTTAATGTAATAATTCTACCTGACACTCATTGCTTAATAAAGGATACATTTAGAGGTCAACTGGCACACAGATGCAGTGGTGTGTGTGTGTGTGTGTGTGTGTGTGTGTGTGTGTGTGTGTGTGTGTGTGTGTGTGTGTGTGTGTGTGTGTGTGTGTGTGTGTGTGTGTGTGTGTGTGTGTGTGTGTGTGTGTGTGTGTGTGTGTGTGTGTGTGTGTGTGTGTGTGTGTGTGTGTGTGTGTGTGTGTGTGTGTGTGTGTGTGTGTGTGTGTGTGGCAAGTAGCAACATCATCTTTTGGAAGAATTGGTCAAGCTCAAATGGCTGTGTTTCTGCCAGAGAGGAGAGTTTTGTCGTCAGTTCTGTTTGTTAGAAATGTCGACTCGGAGCCACCAACCTTTCACTGTGAAGGAGAGACAAGAGAGGGGAGCTAGAAGAAGGAAGGACGAGTGTGGCAACAGAATAAAAGAAGAGTAGAGAATAAGACAGAAGATGAGAGAGACCCAGTCACTGATTCTGAAGGAATGGAAGCCATGTTTCAAACGAGCCTTTTTTTTTTTAAAGATTGAGCAAGACGAAAATACAGAATAATAAATGATTTAGTGTCAGGCCCACTCACTGTGCTAACTATTGTTTAATAAAGATTCCTTGTTGAGATGTGTTGCGGCTCATCTCAAGTATACCCAGAATAACTTTAAGATAGACTGACAGAAAGGAAGACAAACAGACAGACAGAATAAAGCTGTCAGAATGAAATAATGTGTGTATTGAAATATTGTATAAAATCATTATATTTATCAATAAAATTTTCAAGAAACTAAATGAATTCATGTCTGCTATTTTTTTCACCTTGTCACGTCATAACATTTGCATTTGTATAGCTTATAATTGTTGTGTATTAAAACCGTAAAACCATTTTTATAGTGCGCCATAAAGAGCAGGAGCAAAAGGGGTCACAAGAACAGTTTATATTGTTATTTACACATATACAATGAAAGTACAAAAGAGTTGTACATTTGTGCCTCAATCCCGGAGGACACACAAATAAAGCATGATAGATAATGTGCATATGAAAAAAACGTCACCACCATAACTGAACATGCATCACTCCCTTTATTACCCAATTTACAGCCTCCTTGATATTTTCTTCACTTCTCTCCCCTCTAATCCTGACATCTATTTTCTTTTTATTACTGTGCACAAAAGCATTTATCTCCCATAATATAACATTTTAGTCACCATGTATTGGGCTACTCTGGTACACCACACCTTTGTATGCACAGGTAATTGTGGTGTTGCATTTATAAATGAGATTGGAAGAAATGTTAAGCACCAGAACATTCAAAAATATAATCTTGTGAAGACATATTTTTGTGTATTTGGATAAAACAAAGCAGGATTCTTAACTATTATTTTTTTCCAGACACATTTTTGAGCAGGTTCTCTTATGTATCTGTTTAAACGGGTGTAGTACCAGTAGTCCTGGTCGAATGCACTTATTGTAAGTCGCTTTGGATAAAAGCGTCAGCTAAATGCAATGTAATGTAGTAGGCCTTGCCTTCATATGGCTGGTGTTTTTCCCCTATAGAAACAAAGCCAACCCTTTCAAGATGTTTCAAAATGGTTACTTTAAGTCAAGGGGTTAACACAAATATTTCTCCCTCTTATCCTAGTAAACATAATTGGTACACGCATAAGAGGAAAAATAATGTTGTGACAAGAATTGTTAAAGTTCAGTTTCCCTTTTCGATTGGAAAAAGGCTCACGGTTCCAAAGAACAGAGTTGCAAGATTGACTCCAAGAAAGTTCTATCTCTTCTCCAAAACAAACACCACTCACCATCATTTCCGGTCAATTTTCTCAACCGTCCACTCAATTGGCTGCGACCAATTCCTCATTTATCAGGTCCAACATTTTTTTATCCATTGCATGGATCATAGTCAGTGTTAGTCCTCATGTAGGACTCATTTATTTTATTTATCCTCCCATGGATAATAGCTAATGCCTATCGATTAGAGTGTTTATTCCCTCTCCTCGGCCCAGGGTTGGAGGTTCTGCAGGGCGTACAGGGAGGAGTTATGCGCGCACAGTGGATCCGACACCGCTGATTCGCTGAGGGACTTCTGGAGGGCGGACTGCTGCAGCTGCAGGATCAGGCGATTGGCCTGCTGACGCTCCGCCTCCCTCTCCTCGGCTGTCTGTCTCCTGGAAACAGACAGGTGAAAAAAATATATATTGAAAAATGAATATAAGGATCAATTCAAAAGTGAGGTTATGTGCGGTTATAACAGAAAAAAAGAGAAAGCACGTGTGGAACTAAAACATTTGCGCAAACCGCAGTGTTAAATTCTTAGAATATAATAAAAATTAGGTCAGTGATGTAAAGATGTCAACGTTGGTGTCCTTAGCAAAATAAAATAAAAACACGATTTACAGCAAATACAGTTGCGGTAATAATTGGTCAAAACTACATTTTACTCTGCCTATAGTGTTGTAATTGTAGAAGAAAGTGAATGAGAAGAGGAGGATGATAATAGCCTACTATTGTTTTAATTGCTTGTTAGGTTATGGTCAAAGTTGTATTCTACCGTGTCAATGGGGTCAATTAACAGGAAGTGGCGCTTGATAAAAGTTTGAACTGGACAGCCAAAACAGATGTAGGCCTAACACTTTACGGCAGAAGGCTGCGGTGTGTGTTTCAGTGTAAATGTGATGAACTACGGTTGCAAATGTGAGTCCAGACAAATATGTACTAGCCTCCACTTGGTCCTGCGGTTCTGGAACCAGGTTTTGACCTGTGCGTCTGTCATCTTCAGACTTTTGGCCAGGGCTGCCCGCTCGGCGCTGGCCAGGTACTTCTGCCGGTGGAAACGCTTCTCCAGCTCGCAGATCTGAACCCTGGAGAAGGAAGTACGGGGCTTTTTCCGTTTGGGTGGCGTGCGGTTCTGGTACGGATGTCCTATCCGCCGTGTTACGGCGAATGGCACCAGAGCAGCTGCAGGGAACACACAGAGAGAGAGACCGGTGAGTAGAAGATTTCCTACAGCACCAAACACTCTGTATGGAAACACAAGACCATACATCACAGATATCTGCCCTGCTTGACAACAACTCCCTATTTAGACTGTGTACGCCTTATATGTGAGAGGAAATATATTGTGGAAGATGAGTCTGGCCAATGAACAAGGCAACTCTGGGAAATAAATGAATTCTTATTTTTAAGTCGTTAGAGGAGAAACTGATCATGCTGCTATTACAGAGAGGACAACAGGCCTGTCGGCCTATTTATCTTTACTTTCTCTATGAAACGCCTTTCTTTGTAAATACATCTATTCGTCTTTACCTCTGTGCTAAATACAGAAGACATAACCCATGTTTTATTATAGTATTTGTTGTTTACTTTTTAATGTAGTTTTAAGACGTAGCCGAAATTATCCAACATCCCAATAGGCTATGTTTCTTATTTATCTGCAATGTAAATAATTAACATTTGTAGTACATTTTAACTAGGCTACAGTAATAACATATCAATACATATAGCTGTTTATTATTTATAAACAAAGCCTGACAAAGCTGTGTGATAGTTACACAACTACATTTGTTTTGCTCAACTACGTGATATAGAAATGAGATATTGAACTCCTAAAACACAAATAAAGTGGGTAAAAGGTATTTAATAATAATCAGTAAATGTAGTGTAATCCAGTATTTAAATACAATTTTAAAACTTGCGTCCTGTTGTTTTTTTTTTATTTCAGCCGTTAAAATAATTAAAGTAAAAGCATTTCAGTTGGCTGCTAAAAACCTTTACAAATATTTGGCACAGGTGTTTTTTTAAATGATTCAACAGCAGTTACTAATATTTTAAACATTATGCAATCTTAATGAGGGGAATCCGTTTGGTGTTATGGGCTACCTGATAATCTGTCCTTGGCGAACCTGTTTCCTATCCAGGGGAAGCACAGCCCTCCAAACCCAGGGATAGCGCCCTGCACGGGGGCCGGGGGTCCCAGGGCTGTCATGGGTCTGTGTGCCGGGACTCGAATCACTCCCCGGCTTGGCAGACTCCTGCTATCCCCGTAAGAACCCGACGCCTCCACCGGAGGCATTATACCGGAGAGGGAGATGGATAGCGCGGTGTATGAGGGCGCGCTGGCCCCGGTCTGGCTTCCTAAACTGTAATAACCGTCCCCGTTGCTTAGATCGACTCCACTTTGTCTTCCTGACGTGCGCCCGGTTTCTGGCTCCGTACCGGCTCCCAGAATCTGGTCAATGCCGAAGCTGATGGGTTCGTGGTGAGCCGGTTTTGGAGGAGGGCTCGGCGCGCTGGGTGCTTGCTCCATTCCCGTTGCTCTGTCGCGAAGAGGAAATGAAAAACTGAAAAAGATATACTTTAGGGGGAATCACGACAGGGTCAAACTGAAACAACTGTAATTGCCAGTTGTGTCTCCATCGCGGTCCAGCAGTGTTTCCAGAATCCAGCGTATCCTTGTTGTCTCTAACAGGCCTCTTTCAGAGGACTGGGTCCTCTCTGCGCGCTCTGCTGAAACTTTGATGGGCGTTTGGAGAGATGTGACGCTCTGTCCTCCTCTCTGCGCGTCAAAACACTCAACTCCGTCCTCCTACATCCCTCTCCACTATTCATTGGCTGGAACCTGAATAACTGATTGAATGTTAATAGGGGTAGGCCCACAATTTGGCACAATAACCAAGATTTCCCATAACCACAGGCGTCAGTTTGTTATATATCTATGGCAAGATAAGGCATCACAATGCCTTCCTAGTGAATCAGTTATTGACGTTGTCGTTTTTTTTTTATCATTATAACGGAGAGTGAGGAGCAAGCAACAGATTCATGGACATGTATATGACATGTCAGAAGAAATCGCACCAGCGATCACTGAAGATCAGTGTTGTTTTTAGCGTCTTTAGCGACACACATCTAATATTTTATTGTTTCAACCAACTGGTGTTGAGTCAGTCATATTTCTGGATTCTTCTACTCCCCATAAATGTCTTCACTGTGAACGGGTTTATAAGTTTTGGTGATAAATGATGTCAGTGGGAAAAAAAAACTTTTCCCCACCTAAGGGTCTGATGAATTGATGCTTCTGCCCATTACCACTATTCAGGCGAGACACAAAATGCTCATCATTTGTCGTCCTGCTGTCTGTGTCACCCCTTCAATCTGTATCGTCTGTCACATGCAGACTGTACGTGAATATAGTTTACACAAAAACTAGTTGCAAGTTATAAAGTGCTTTATAACCTGAAGACTGGATTTATTATAAAGGAGAGACCAAAAGGAAGAAAACACGGTTTGAGATGTTTTCCCTTTTATTTGAAAACCTATTCATATCGTCCTCGTCAATTATTAATTGTGGAGAATCATTTTGTTATTTTAGTTTTAAATATAGGCTACCTTTACATTCAGGGGTTTCAACTGTTTTTTAGTTTTTTTTTAGATCAAAACAAAACATATGAAACGCTTTTCAGTAGAATGCATCGGATTCAAAGCCTGAGATGTTCCAGTTGTATAAACAAATGCACAGCAGTTATGTTCACGCGTTAATTAATTATTGATTTTTTTTTAAATCATAAATTCATTGAAACACATTAACCAAACAATCAATTTCAACATTTTATTAAATATGGTAAATGTGTGATTATTTAGACAGAATAATACCACAAGCAAGTATAATTATTGTGCCCGTGTATGCGTAATTACGCACAATAAATCCATCACATCCTTTAAAATAAAAAGACAGCAGCCTTATTGAACATTGGCAGTGAATCACCACTGTCTTTGAGGTTGGCAAAGCATAACGTGGCCTTATTTGCTCCTGGTAGCCAGTGCCACATTAAATGACCTGACAAGGGAAGGCCATGGGCTACTTCAGATAAAGTGTCCGGCCTCTGGAAGCTGCTAACCGCTCAGATTCAATGTAACAGGCGCCCAAAGTGACCGGGTAATCAGATTTTCACTAACTTGTCTAAGGGACAGACAAATGCGCGTCGGGTTCGGATGCGGCAGGTGGCTTTATAGGCTATCACATTACAGTACTTAAACAAACTAATGGCCAACTTATTCATTTAGTGACAATGGGGTTTATACTTCTCGGCTTTTTAAAATATCTGCTCAACCTGTTCATTGACATCATTTTTTAATATGCGTAGTAATGTTTTTATTTATATTTATTTATCTGAACTATTCATGTGATTATACATTTCGTATTTGGGTTATCCGGTCTTCTTGGCAAAATGTTACGCTGACTATTAACTATTATTGTCAGTTGTATGATTGTTTATGCAAATCTGCATTGAACATAACTTAAAAATAACGTCAGAATAAATTGTCTTTGGTGGGGTTGTACGCAAAAACCACATTGAAATGCAAAGATACTGTAGTGGGTAATATATATTTTAAAAAGATCCGCATCTCGCCCTTCACAATAAAGTCTTATGAAGCAATATGAGACGGGACGAGCCCGAGGTGTTTGTTTGGCAATATGGACAGACTGAGTGTTGGCTGCTTCACCTCGCCATATGTGAGCTCACCGGTGGCTTTTGATGGGGGAGAATTGGTCAGTTATAGCTGTCATCTTTGTGGACATTTTTATGTTTCTCTTGATGACATTTGTTAGAATTATTCACCGTAATTTCCACGGAGTTTGTACATCGATCAAAACATATTGTAATTTATTTAACGCATTCAAACATGTCCAATAGCTGTTTAGGACGACGTTTGCATTGCAACCGATTCACTTTTTTTGGGAAATTAATATTTGTTGTAGAGTGAAGGCAGTCTCTGCAGTCTGTACACAGCAGACGGGGTCCCACTGGTTGCAGATGTTGGGTGTTAGTAATCCGGTGTAATCCAATGATTATGAGTGATTATGTCACATTAGCTCTGACCTACCGGGATACCACCGTGACACCGGTTATCCAAAACCCACCAGTCCGCCTCCAGCCAGCCTTTCTGAATTTATTGATAGTCTGACTGCTGAAGACAGTGTCAGATCATTTCATTGCTTCGTGATTACAGCAGAAACAGGTAAAACTAATTGATACCAAGAGCCCCCTTTTTAAAAACCCACACAACCCCGTCTACAAAGCAGCCTTGAGGTTATCTCGTTTAGGCCCAAATGTTTAGATAGTGTTTCTGCAAAGCCTGCAGCACACACGAACAATTAACACGCACATCAATCCTCGTTTTTTTCTACAGGCAATATAAAGGCTGACACCCTGATTCCAAAAGTCCAAAAAGAAGCGACAACAAAAGAGTGAAAGAGTGCGATTTGTTTGAGAAATTACCACTTGATCTGCATAATCGGGGGTCTGGGCTGCAGCTCTGTACCCGGGGGCTGCGTTTTTATTGCGCGTCTCTTCGCCGTTATCAATTTCAGCAGCGCGCCTGACTTTTTAAAAGGGGGACGAGGCCGGCTGCTTCTGAATAATGAATGACACGCTTTTATATTGTCGCTAAAGTGCCCGTGATGTTACAATATGAAAAGGCAGCGGTAAGTAATAGTGCATTTAAAAGGGATGTAGTGTATTATTATGATGTAAAAGAGAAGGAGAGAGGCGGTAGAGAGAGGGAGATGAGTAGATAGCAGCACCAAGAGAGAGAGAGATTGTTTTATTACAATAAGAGGAGATGAGTTTGCCTCGCAGCGAAATGGGGACCAGTTAATGAAACTTTACCGCAGCTAACGATTTCCCCTCCCTCGCTCTAAAAACCGCCCTTATGAAATATTTAAACTATTTAATATAGGTAGTATTAAGCTGAAAGACACTGGCATCGGCCATCTGACAACATTTACAAGGCTGTGGATTTTTTAAAGTTGGGTAAACAAATCTTTACGGCTCGCTTTCCTTCAACCCACATACAACAAAAGTCTTGTTGTAAATCACCTCACGTTGAGTGCAATATAGAGAAAATGTGTTTTACTGTTGGGAGACTTGATTTAGTCTAATTTAAGCTTTTCTTCATACCATGCCATGCATCTTCTCACACGCAGATGCAGCAGTTAGAGGCTCATCCTATCAATATAAGCCTGTTTTGTCTGTAATAGGAGGAATAGCAAGGCCCCAGTGTGGGGGGATAGTGTTTCATATTGACATGCTCAGTGGGATTGTTGGATGAGAAGAGAGGAATGGGATCCCCCATCAGGGACTCGGTCAGGGCCATCATCTACCCTGAGCTGTCACTGGACCACTGCTCTGTACACTGAGGACGCTGTTTATTAGCCACACACTTAAAAAGCTGATAAACCATGTAAAATGTCACTGTAAATGTCAAATATAGTCATAATGCTTCCAAGTTAAAGGGTTTTAATTAGTGCATATGAAAGCTTTCACTCAAAACGTTTGTCTTTATTTGCGGAAAGATCAGTTGTTAGAGCAGAAATGTTGCTGAAATAAAAACTTTGTTGTAATAATGGACCCAATAGACGGACTCTCAGTGGAGTGGGGTTTTGTATACAAATCAGTCATGTACAATTTTTTTTCTGAAAGTATTAGGATGCACATTTAACCACACAAAGATGCTTGTTTTAATGAACATTGCATTCTTGTGCACTTGAGGAACAATATGCTTTGACTGTGTGTGTGTGTGTGTGTGTGTGTGTGTGTGTGTGTGTGTGTGTGTGTGTGTGTGTGTGTGTATGTGTGTGTGTGTGTGTGTGTGTGTGTGTGTGTGTGTGTGTGTGTGTGTGTGTGTGTGTGTGTGTGTGTGTGTGTGTGTGTGTGTGTGTGTAGACCATGTAAGCCTGTCTGATGGTTGAATGCATGGCTGCCTCTTCACGCTGGTTAAAAGTCAGGGAGGGAGGGAGAGGAGGATGGAGAGGAAGAGAGTGAGAAAGGGAAGTAAGTAAACCGCACAGACGTGAATTATAGGGATGGACGGAGAGCAGAGAGCAAAGAAAGGAGGGATGGATGAGACTGAGATGTGAGAGAAAGAGTTAAAACATTAATGGGGATCATTCGGGGCTGATGATGATTGAACACATGGTTTGAGTTTGGACAAGAGAATGCACATAGCTTTGTGGTGCTTATAAGCATGTGTGTGTGATTGCACGTTTACAAGTTTATCTCTTTTTTTTAATCTATTATGAATGCTGAGTAAAAGTTTCTCTGCCTTTTTTGTGGAAATATTTTATTACTCTCTATGGCTTTCAAGGGGATCTGCCATCCACCAAATGACTGTTGTAATTATTAAGTGCATGTGCTTGCTATTGCTTTAATGACTTATGACTGATTTATGTGTGTGCGTGAGGGAGTGTGCCAGTGCGGGTTTGTGTTTAAGAGCAGCTGAGTGCTCCTGAACGCCCCTGGTCGTGGTGCTAATGTGTTAATTCATTACTGCTTGTAGTCAGTTGTATTGTGTCAGAGCTGTGTTTCCCGTCTCTCTCTGTCTGTGTGCTCTCCGGTTCATAAAAGCTGATTATACTGCATGTCGCCGCCGTTCCACCCATTTTCTGCTGCCTCTTGACCTCCTAACCCCTCCTGTTGCCTGCCCGCGGGGCGCTGATGCAGGGGAGGAGGAGGGGAGGGACAGAGGACCAGCTGCCACCAGCCATAGTGCTCTGGTGCCTGGCAGAGGGGAGCTACTCCAGCCCCCTGCTTCGCTGGGCCTTCTGGCCCCTCAGGGTGGAGGGGGGGCACCAGCCTCATGCCACCAGCCCCACCTGTCTGGCCCCAGGCGCAGGAGTGTGACCGATTAGACACACACGCTCAGATATATGCGGCCACATATGCATATTACTGCCGGATGACCCCAACAATGTCAACTCTCCAGTCACTTTGATTGCATCCAATGTGTTTATAAAATGTGTAATAAGCTGCAGTGTTCTTTCAGCCAAGATAATTGCAAGTTACGCCTTATTTGAATTACAAAAAGAGCTGCAAGGATAACTTGAGGAATGGGTTGGTGGATAAAGTAAAATAATTGCCAACTTTTAACCAATTCATGCATGTCCAAAAAAACTAAACGTTTTACAAAAATGTAAGAAGTTACTGTTTTCAACCTTTTGAATATGGAAGATCTCTGCTGTTCTCGGTTTTTAATCAATCTGAATATATTTTGGGTCTTGGAATGACAAAACAAGACTATAGACCAAGCGATTAGTCAGTTTTAGGTAATTGTTTGTTGCAACCCTATTACAAAACAAGAAAAGTGATCTGTTTTCTAAACTCATTTGCACCAGGTGATGGGCCTTTATTTAAATTCTGCTACACACACTAACACAGGTTTACTCAACACACATGCCCCTCTTCACACACACACAACGACACGCACAAATACACAGAGGCACTTTGCTGTGAGGCGTGAAAGAGCGAGAGCTAAGTGAGGCCACTCCAGAGCGCTATTCTCTATATTGATTTCCCATTATCAGACCCCAGTCCCAGTGGAGTCATTAGTGCCGGGATCAAACAGACAGCCAGAGAAGGAGACTAATACCAGTCACTTACACCAGCACAGGGAGATCACCTTACCTCCCCGAGGGTAGGAAGGCCAGAGAAGAGCAGGAGGAGGAGAGGAAATGAGGAGGGGGGGTTAGTGGACGGACGAGTGCAACGGGCTAACAGATGGAGACAGCAATGTGTAGAGAGAGAGGAAGAGGAAAGAGGTGGGGTTTTGCAGTGGAACGTTCATGGGAAATGGTAGACACTCTTTGATCACTTTATCTGGCCGTTCAGTTTTGTCTATTGAAGCAGAAATGTCTTGTTTCACTTTCTTGCCCTTTTTTTCTGCTTATTTTTTCCAGCTAAGCATCTGCACCATCCCAAAACATGGTTACCTTTTGTTATTGCTTGATGAAGTTTTCAAGTTTTCTATGATGGTTGACTTTTCTCTTTGTCCAACCTTGTAAAATGTAGCCAATAAAGCTCCTCATCCTCTTCCTCTCTGTCAATCATTTTGTGGTAAAGATACAATGATGAATGGTTTTCATGTACCCAGCAGCTGTCCCCAAACCAGAGAGATACAAAAGAGAGAGAGAAAGTGAAGGAGGAATATGAAATGTGAGATACTCATTTTGGTCCCTTGCTTCATAATTTCTGTGGATGTATTTATTCTCCATGGATTCAGGGGGAGCAATGAATTCAGAGTATGAATCAACACCATCCATCTTATTCACTTCTGCCTGCCAGTGAGCCCTAGAAGTGGTAGTCAGAGTACACACACACACACACACACACACACACAACACACACACACACACACACACACACACACACACACACACACACACACACACACACACACACACACACACACACACACACGCACACACACACACACACACACACACACACACACACACACACACACACACACACACACGCACGCACACACACGGCTCAGATGGGGGTGACCCTGTCCTGACCCCCCTGCTGACCCCCAATCTGTTCCCCAACCTCACACCATGAGAGACCGGGGCACACCAGGATAGGGGCACAAACACTCAAAGACGCACACACTGTCAAACACACATTGGCACACCATGTGATCTGATGGATATCTCCTCAGACAGTACCATGTGTGTGGGCAGTGTGTGTGCAGACAGTGTGTGTGTCTGAGTATGTGTGGTGCCTTACCCTCTGCCCCCTCCCACTGGTGTTAATTGATTCTTGGAGCGCTTTGCTGATTGGTGTGAGGACCCCTAGAGGCGGGCCCAGTCCCTGCCGATGCCCTCTCCTCATTTGTGTAGCACCTCTCTCTCTCACACACACACACACACACACACACACACACACACACACACACACACACACACACACACACACACACACACACACACACGCACGCACACACACACACACACACACACACACACACACACACACACACACACACACACACACACACACACACACACCACATGCAGTAAACATCACTAAGATCTTTTGCTTATCCCTAAATACATGTCTACAAACTTCAAGGCACATGTGTTGATTGTACATGCAATGGTGAGAAAACACACATATACTCACTTACACACACGCACATAAACACACGCACATAAACACACACACACACACACACACACACACACACACACACACACACACACACACACACCCCCCACACACACACACACACACTCTCATCTCTTTCAGGGGGTTTTCACACCCCAGTAAAGAGGAAGCTGGCTAGCTGACATGAGCAGATTGCAAATCATATGAGACGATCCACACAGAAAAAAAACACTCTTAGAGGAGATTCAGGAACCGTATAGGTGGGCAAAGGTGTGTGTGTAAGTGTATGTGTTGGTGTGTGTGTGTGAGTGTGAAAGAGAGCCAGAAAGACAGTAAGAGAGATGGATCTCTGGTTATTAATTTCCAGCCGCGGCCCCTGGGTGAGATGTTAATATAGGGCTGATTGTGACTAATTTCTTATTAATTGCCATCAGCGATTACACAGTGGCCAGTAATGTGGCTAATTTGTTGAAATGAATTTGGGTTTTCTGAGGCATTTTAATTGCTGCAGGTGGGCAGCCCTGCACATTGTCGTCTTTGTTTTCCAGCTGGAAACTTTTGAAGTTGTCTGCTAACTGCTATGTACAACTATTAGTATTTTATGCAAATTGTATCACAATATGTGTACACATGTTTTTTCGTGTATAGTCTTTGCAGGCATGCGTGTCTGACATGCACAAACAAATCTTTGCAGCATCACTCTAAATGCCGGTGATATGTTATTCATCAAGTTTATGCATCTCCCTGCATCCATATATCTCTGCACGTTCATGATCATTACAGTAGGGACGGAGGAACATTTAAGTGGTTGCCTTTTGTTTGTTGAATGTTTATAGCTTCCGTTAGCACAGTCTGAACGACCACTGAGGAACCAGTAGATACAACATCCAAATCCCTCTATAAAAGAGGAGATGCCCTCTGGGCAGCCATAGCTCATAGTTGGCCTGATTTAGTGGCAGCCAGGAATCTGGGCTTGAATAAAGACAGAGAGAGCGAGGGCAGAGTGGGAGAGAGAGAGAGAGGGGGAAAGATAGCTCCCTGTGTGATAAATAGCCCCGGCTCTCTCTATTGCATTAGCCGTCCGGGCCGATAGATTGCGAGCCCAATAGACCCAGACGTATGCGATTGGTTTCTCATATAAAAGTTGCATATTAAATTCCTTCACAGGACTGAGCCCCCCAAGCATGAAGGAGGGAAGGGAGAAATGCGAGTGAAAAAGTAGAGAAAGGAGAAAAAGAGCAAGAAAAAGGCTTTTTATGAGCGGCAACACGCAGGCAGAGAGTTGGGGAAGCCGGAGAAGAAGAGGGAAAGATAATGGCAGGAGAAAAGTAGCTTGATGGTAGAAAAGACAAATGATGATGTCATGTATTTAATAGGTCCGTGGATATTGGGCGATGAGTGCAACCGTACGTCCATTTAATCAGTATTGCATCCCAATGAAGATTTCTCTCTCGTTTTGTGCTCTCTCCCCCCTTCCTCTGTTCTCAGCCGTTCTCCGCATGCTAACGACCTCTCTAATTGTTTCCAAGCTCATTACGATGCTGATGTTTTAATAGTAATTAATCCGTCATTTGCCTACATGCAAACACGGGCCACTGAGGTTTGTTCAACGCTGTTTCAATACACTGATAATGCAGTAGCCTAGTCAAAGGAGACAATATCCTGCTAATTTAGCTCATCACCGTTAATTGGTTGTTAAGTGCCTTTAATTACCAGGCAGGCTTTGGGATTTAGGTCGGCAGAAAGAGGGAGATCGCTATGATTGTCCCTGCTGCTGTAATGGATCTTGTGTGAACTTTGAAAACTGGAATAAGCACACTTTGACCCTCTTCTGTTTTCTATCCCCACCTCACTTTCTTTATCCTAATTTCCTTTCTTCTCTTCCTTCCTTTCCTCCATCCTCCCGTCCCATCCTCCATCCTCATCTCTGTCTCACTCCCTATCTCTTTCTCCATGATATTATTAACTCATTAAGTTTTTTTCATTATTTTTAATAAAAGATGAGTTATGGCTTTAGCCTCACTGTGGCAGCATCCCCCTACACCCTCCTCCTCCCTCCTCTCTCCCTTCCCCTTCAACCATTTACTCCCTCCTCTCCCCCCCCCCCCCCCACCAGTTTTTTTCTTCCTTCTTGGCCATATTGTGCCTCCCCGATACGTTTGACCCTTGAACTGCAGTTTCTGACCTCAGTGTTGCTGGTTACAACCTTCTGGCCATCTTCTTTGCTTTTGCCTCAGCCCCTCACATCTATCAATCATCTCTCTTTTTCATAGCACTGAGCAGTCTTTAGATGGCATTCATAAGATTTATGATTCATGATTCCCTTTCTTGTGTGTGTGTGTGTGTGTCCGTGTGTGTGTGTGTGTGTGTGTGTGTGTGTGTGTGTGTGTGTGTGTGTGTATGTCTGTGAGAGAGAAGGAGAGATGGAATAGAGGAAAGGAAGAAGGGAGCGAGTCAGACTGGAGAGAAAGAGTAGAGGGGCTTGTCGATGACAGAGTTGAATAATGACAATATCTATGATTGATAGCTTATACAAAGCTAGCCGGCTGTGTGTACTGTATTGGTGTGTGTGGGCGTGTGTGCGTGTGTGTGTGTGTGTGTGTGTACATTATAGTGACAGAATGAGAGAAAGAGAGTCCATATGTTTTGTTTTCCCCCACATTAATCTGATGTTAAGGAAGCAATGATGAATGGTTTTCATGTACTTTGAGCTGTCAATGGTCAAGAGATGGAGATGGGTAGCAAGTGACCAGAATTACCAGGGGACACATCATGTTTATGAAGGAATAGAGGGACTCAAGGAGATAAAAGCATAATAAATGTCTTTCAGTTAGAGAGGACGGAGTGCAGATAAGACCAACTCTGTGAGTTATTTACATACCTTGCTTCCTAACCATGAAAAACCCAACTAAGAAATATTTACTGCATCTGTTTGTCATTTTCTTCTTCTCTGAGTCAGATGTTTGAAAAGGCCCTTTAAAGGGCAGTTAAATGATACAATGTTGTTATGATGTTAATAAAATACTCAGTACATGGAAAGAGTGGGTAATCATTCCTCCTCAAAAGTCCCTTCTTGCGCTGCTTCACTGTAAGAAATTGGGACGAGATCTAGTACTTATTCTTTGCAAAAATGCATTGTAACAATCAGCCATGTCTTATAAGAGGCTTCAACAGTCTGTACATCTACAGCCAAGGCAAGTGGGTATCTTCAAAAATAACAGTCTTTGTCCCTCTGTTATGAATTATTGTTTGCGTTCTATGCTGAGCCGTGCTGTAACGATGCATCCTGATATGGTCAAATTAACAAAAGCCTGAGAAAGGACATAATGGTATGTTTCTGATATGGGTAATAGATATATAAGTATACAGCATTTGGGTGACGCTACAATTTGTTGTCTGGTAGCGTGATAGGTATTTGTAATATAGTGATAAAAACATGATGGCACAAGGGATCTTAGAGAGTGGAGACCATAGTCAAGGCCTTATCTCATACTATCAACATCTGCACAAATGTAACATATTCATAGTTATTATTATAGATTCTTTATTAAATAGATACATTTAATTGGTTCTTCCTTGGCCCTTGCTACACTCTCGCACAATGTTTTTTTATGAAAATCAGCTACTACTTTTCCTCTTACCCTGCTGACAAACAAACATACAAACAATACAGGGGTACAGTGATAAAATGCATTCTTCATTATGTAGTACAACACAGACTTATGTGGGTCAAAGGGAGAATGGTGGAGAATTGCATTGAAACATGTATCTAATCACATTTACTAAATGGCATTTTAAAATGGCAAGTTCTCCCTTGTACACTGCTGATTCCTTATGTCAACACTGCTTTCTGCTGCCACTCCCTCCCTTTATGATTAAGGTAAGTGTAGTACTGTATGTGTATGAGAATAACCGAATGCAAGATTAATTGAAAGCTCTAATTAAAGGCAAAGCTGTTTCCACCTAATCTAACAGTATAAGTGCTTTACACAAGTGTTATCCTGACCTTGTGTGTTTTTTCACTAACGTTTATAGTCTAATTGTAAATGAAATAGAGCATTTCCTTGCAAACAGGAGGGAGGGGTTAGAGTAAAATCTGTTGAGCTGAATTGAAAGAATAGCTACCCGAGGTGTTATAAATACCAACTAAGTGTTTCCATGTGGTTTAATGGCTTGTAAAAATCCTTCTATCACTTGTGTACAGCTGCTACCTGACATGCAGATGGATATTATTTGCACTTCTGTGTCAGTCCTCAAAGGAAATAGCTTGAAGTATGGAGAAGGTTAAATGTTAATGTGGCAATAATTCGAGGCAATGTGTGCTGACAGCTGTGATGAATTGTTTCCAATGTTCTCGTATTACCACTCATACAGTGTTTTCTACATCATCCCACTTGATAATCCCTATCCATACTTATCTACAGTCCATCTGTATTGCCTCCAAAATGGAAGCATATATTAGATTGTTTATTGAAGCTGCCCTTTATTGGTACAGTATGGTTGCAGTTTTATATTTTTGAGTAACGGATAACGTCCAGTCCTCAATTACCTTTACAATATCATACAATACATACATTTGCAAGCGTTATGCCACTGACTGAGCAACAATAAAGACACATTCTGTATTCCAAAAGTAGACACGTAACATTAATTTGTATGCTATACATACACATGTCGTATATTTCAACACATTTGACATGAAGTGGTAAGTTTAATAATTGTCTATTTATCAACTATTTATCTTCCATTCTTTTGATTTTGTAAAACACCCATTTGTATTTCCAAGTTAAAGTTGTTATACTTTGTGTTTCCACTGGAGTGCACTCTTGAGTCAGCATAAATTATATAGTTCATACAATTAATGAGCAATAAGTTAATCAGTAGGTCTCAATGGGTCCTCCAGAGTTTCAACATTATCCAGAGTTAGTTTGAGTATATCATGTGTCACCCTGTGTGATGGTTGGCTGAGGTGGAAGGATTCCCTTAGCTCCATGCACGGAGGCGTCATCTTTGTTCGGTCCTGAACGAGTAGAGGCCGGCTGTGTGTGGAAATGTGTGCCTGCTGATGAGGTGTGGTGTACATGAGGTCCAATTTCCTCCAATTTTTGTCGTTGAATTGGATAAAGTGGTTGCTGACAGGTAGAAGGGACACACAAATCAAGAGGATTCAATCACCTTGGGTGTGATAAATGCAGGGATGAAAGAATCATTCACTAAACCACTGTGGTTAGTTTGGATTAGCTCCTACTCAGTTTTCTGCATCAACATTCGCAAACAAACCAAGGCAGAACAGTAGTGTTTAGGAGGTAGGGTGGGCGGTACAGGAGGTTATACAGTACGTTTTGTACCTATTAAAAAAATTGTACGCAATATATTCTGTAAACATTTTAAGAAACAATAATTTTAAAGTTTTTCCAGCAGGTATTTGTAAAAATAAATAAAATAGCTTTTATTGTTAGTAAATGAAAGTTTGAAACAAATAGTTAAAGTAACAAACTATAAAAGATGATTCACGATGCTAGTTACATTCAAGCAATTTTTTTAGAAAAGGTCATGTACTGGTAGACTACACTTTCTATTTGCTTTGGAAAGTGTTAATGTTTCAGTTACAATGTATTGAACATTGAGTACAGCTTTTACCAGGCAGCCTTACAATGTTTTGGTAATCTTGAAGAAAAAAATGACTTGCTTTAACTCTAGTTAAACTAGTACACACTTTACAAAGCAGCACATACTGTACAAAGAGCAAACCACTTAGTGGAAACTGGTCACAAAGTGCGAACAAAGACATTTGAGCAGGATGTGAAACTGGATAATGTACCTCTGAGCTGAAAGCATATTTCTTGGCCTAATAAGCATAATGCCATATGGCCTGTTGCAGCGTGGACGACACTGCGAGGGTCTGTGTGTCACAGTTCATTTGTTCTGGGCATGACCTGCTCTGTGGGGGTTGTAGAGATGTCTGTGTCTATATTTACTTACGTCGTCAATTACCGGAGCTTCTACTGCAGTACTGAAGGCTTCCAAATAGAAAGGCTGTAAATCTCTGTCTATCTTTTTGACTGTCTGTTGCTCTTCCTCTTATGGCGGATGGATCTGGCTCTTGGATGCAACCGCAGTATGAACACGGCACACCTCACCAGCACAGGCTCAGCACGACCTGCGCTCATAGAGTGAAAGATTAGAGGAGTGTTTGTGTGACTTATTCAGATTGTTTGTGTTTGAAAGTAAGACAAACCAGTGCAATTACACACTAAGACATACATGCTTGATGTACTTCCCCCCCCCTGGTGTAACAGGTCAATTTTCATTGATTTTTAGTCATTGAGTTTTATGTTACAATTTCACTGCTTCATGTCAGATTCTTTTCATTTTACGTTTGAGTCATGAAGCGTCAGATGAATGTAGTTGAACTGTGGATGGGCGAAATTACAATATGACAATTTATCGTCTTTCAATGGGATCATATCGTGAGTAAATCATATATCAAGATATCATGATTCATAATTTCAAAAGCAAACACTAATTTAAGGTACCTAAAAGGGAAATGTGAAATATTGTGAGGGAAGATCCCAAGATTAAAGTTCACATTTTTCTTACATTTATAATTAAATTCAAACAGGATTATTCAAAAAATCATTTAGTGGTTAATTCATTTAGACTATTTATTAAAATGCCAGACAAAGTGCTATACTTGAGATATGTAATAGCCTATATCAGGATACCAGATTTTGTCCATGTAGCCCAGCCCCAAGCTAAATAATAATAATGTACCTTTCATTCCCATTGACATCTGTGGCTGCAGTGCCATTTGTAAGTTGAATAGTAGCTGTGGCTGTCCCACTGTTCATTTCTTGAAGCATTAAGCTGGGCTCTGTTAGACTGGCCCTGCAGGTGGTTGGGTTGTGGTCGCACAGCAGTGTCACCTCTGTAAGATGTTCTCTGGCTGAGAGGAGAAAGAAAGGAATACTAAAAATTGAGAACATATAATGGATTCTATGTGTCTTCAGGAATTTACATCCACCCAACGACTGTTAAACTGAAGAACTTTAAAGTGTAGATTCGATAGGCAAACTAAAACATTTCTTATGCTTTACCTGCTGTTAAAGTGGGAGACGCCTGCCGGCTCCTCCACCCAATGTAGGTGGGGCATCTACATCTCAGTAGATGGTTGTATGCTGACCTGAAGTCCCTGTTGAGGGCTCCATACAGGATAGGGTTGAGGGCTGAGTTGGCATAACCCAGCCACAACACAATTGGAAATGCTGCTACTGTGCTTGGGTCCGGGTGCTCCTTTAGGCCCAACACTGTGAACAGGATGAAATATGGCAGCCAGCACACCACAAAAGCCCCTATCACTGCGGCCAGGGTCACCGTGGCTTTGTGCTCCCGCAGAGCCACCGCTGATACACTGGAGACCACAGTGGTAGTGGTGGAAGGATTGTTGCCGCAGTTGTAGCTCGTGATACAGGTGGGTCGGGCACTGATGATGCGTTTGGCCTGTGCCCGAGCAATGCGAAGTATTCGGAGGTAGGTCCAGCACATAGCCACCAGAGGCAGGTAGAAGGTGAGAAGAGAGTCAGTCAGCACGTAGGGCCTGTTCAGCTCAAAACGACATTTTCTTTCTGGAGCCCAAGGCCCTTGGTTCTGCACCGTGCCATTAACAGTGTTCCACCCCATTTGGATCGGCAAGAAGGACACAGCCACAGACACTGTCCAAACACCGGCCATGGCCAAAGCAACTCTCCATGGCAACACCAGTGAGGTGTATCTCAGAGGCATGGTCACTGCCAGGTAGCGGTCCACACTGATGGCCAGGAGGGTGAGGATGGAGGCGGTGCACAGCATCACATCCATGGAGATGTAGAAGTTGCAGAAGATGGGGCCGAGCGGCCAGTCGTTGGTGAGCTGGTGGAGTGCGGAGAAGGGGAGCACCAAGAGGCCGAGCAGCAAGTCTGTCACAGCCAGCGACACGATGAAGCAGTTTGTGAGGCAGCGGAGGCGTCGGGAGGCGCAGACCGCCACGCACACCAGCACATTACCACCGACCGTCAGGATGATGAGGAGGGTCAGGGTGACACCCAGCACCACTTGTGACAACATTATCGCTGGTGCTTCACTGGAGACAATCTGATGACGTCACCGCTGGAGCTTTATGTGAACCATTGCCACTTTTTTTGTTTGTTAGTTATACGCTTCAAAAGAGGTTGTGACATTTACATTATCAGCCTTAGTCTCCAATTAATGTCGTCACATTAAACACCTGCACAGGCTGTTTTAGGTGCTTCCATTTATTAAGGCGCATGCAGTCTAACCTCAATGTTTCCATGGTCCAATGTAATCCCTCCGTGTCCCAAAATGTCCTTTGCCTTAGCTGTGCATTTACTTGACTGTTTGCTGTTCTTGCTGAGCTTAAAATATATATTTGTAACTTTCCTGTGACTCAACCACACCAGTAACCCCATTCACACTTGGTACAATATCCCTAAAAAGTCTTGCTAGAAGTTCTTTAAACAACTTTGATCTCTTGAAAAATGCTGCAACTGATTGAAAGTTCCAAATCTGCAGAATGCCTTGCTGGTTTAATGCCTTTGATGGCTGTTGAATAGCTTTCTGTCTGTGTGGCTGATTCTTGTTGGTCCATGGCATCACCTTGGCTTCATCACCGTCTTCTTTGGCTGTACTGACACCTAGCGGACAGAGATGATAAATACAGTTATTAATCAGCACAGGATGTTGCACAGCCCTGCTTATATACAAATGAATGATTTACATATAGTTGATTTATTACATTCCCTCTGATAGATTATTCAACCCTAATTTGCACAACTATTCAAGTACAACCACCATAACCAAACCAATTACGGAAACATTACTCTTTTCACTAAATATTTGGACAGTGTATTTTATCAGTGCATGTTTTTTTTCGGGCCAGGATTACATCCATGTGCTATCATGTCCTCTGAGCTCTTTTTCCCATCTATGGATTAATATGGTAAGCGTTGGAACACACCAATGCAAAGTATTTAAAGTATTTTTGGATACAGACAGGAACTTTCATGAGAAAGGAAAATAATGATAACTCAACTACAAAACAAAAGTCATATAAATCACACAAGTCACTGAGTTGGCACTAGTTTATAGGAGGTGATACAAAAATAATGAATAAGTAGCCAATGAAGACTGTCCTGCAGTGTCTACATAAACATCTGTTTAAACTCTACATTTTTGTGTCTAAACAATTTTTTCATTTTCAGATATGTTTCCAAACATCTGTGATTAATTTAAAAGATGTATCTCCAGACTAAGAAAGACTATCTAACTTTGGCCTATCAGTGAACTGACAACTCAGGCTTAATTTGTAGCACCAGGAAACGTTGTTTTTTTGTAAAAGTCCGACAGTTCCCATACACAACCTAACCAACCCTAACCATCAATACTAAACATCTTATCCCAACATTAACTTAATTTAAACAACTATTCTAAACTTCTCACAGTCTGTTAAAGTAGTGGCAACTGGCCAAAAATATTTCCACTGTGCAGAAACACACTACTTTAATACTGAAATTGGTCCTTAAAAGGGCAGAAATATAAGCACACACACAAAAAAGATGGCTGATTTTAGTACGTTTATTTCTAATTCAAAATGTAAGCCTCAAGCATTGCATGCACTGTTTGATGAGTAAGGGATTCAATATGCTGTGTCCTATTAACAGTTAATTCTGAGACAATTATTATTATGTATCATTATAAGGACCCTGTGCTTTAACAAAAGAGACATATCACTGTCAAATGTTATGGTATTATGTTCACGTTCAGTTGTTTCACTGCCACCAAAAGTAAAGCTGCCATTTTAGAAGTGCAGCTCATGGGAATTCCAATCTATCTCTAACAAAACCATGAACCAACACAGTAGTTTGTTTAGCTAAGGCCAATATGTGCAACTCTGTGTAAACAGTAGCATTCTGCTGCAGCTCAGATAATGCAAAGTCTGGCTGTGATTTCAATGTTATCAGATCTGATGTTGCTGCAGAAATGTCTTGAAGGTTTGCACTGACTGATGAGAGCAGCTCTGTCAAATGATCAGAGCAAATGTAATGATGTGATTAAAGTATATGCAGTGGCCAAATAATGGCCATTCATATGTTTTTAATGCAATGAAATGTAAACATAATTACTGCTATTTTGTTAGGCAAATACTTCTCATGTACCTTTGACAAAAAAAAGAATTTTCTTTCTAACTTAGACCTTGCAAAGAGAGTGTTATTTGTCCTTTGCAAACATACTCAGTCATTTATTAAATGGGGACAAGAGTTTTTAATGTGTGCCTGGCGGGATGAGGGTGACTACTTGAGTGTGTGTGTAGTGTGTAGTACATGGGTTTTGCGTCAGCGGGTGGTGGGTAATGTTTGCTCGTCTATTTTCTAACACTGTAATGGATACTGGGACATTTGCCAGACTTAGAGCAGAGCCGTTCACTTATCACCTCAAAGAGAGAGAGACCAAAACAGAGAGGTGGAATTGCTGGCTTCAAATGAAGACGAAAATAAAGAGCATTAGACTATATAATGGGGAAAAAAACACAGAAAGAAAGGTTTTAATTACATTTTGGGCTGCATAAAACCAGAACCCCATCTCTAATCGTTGAACTCTTCTAATCTTCACTTCTTTGTTCCATGGACACATTTCTGTCACAGACTGGCGGCTTTGAACTTCATCCAGAGCCAACACTGATAACACGGCTCCTAATGTATCAAGTGCTGCTCTCAAATGCACATGACATCTCCTGCGCTATATCTGACAGAGCCACAGACTGACTGGCTGAGACCAAATATTTCAACCTTTTTAATCAACAACATCTGTCAATCACTGTCCTGCTTTGTCTAACAAAAGCACACACAGAAGCTCACAGAATTGCTTTTTGGATTCGCTCCAACAATGGCCTCTGAGGAATGTCCACATATGGACATGTATTGCAGTCACTTGAAGTTTCTGAATAACCTCGTCTCAACCCTGGGACATAATGTATAAGACGTGTATTCACTCAGGCCTTCTGGTTGTCTGCCCTCAGTCAAATGCATTACTTATTTTTCCCATGTAACAGTGCATGTGTGTGAGTGCAGCTATAATCGTTTCCTGTTTATTTTTGCATAAACATTTGTGTTTTAATAAAACCATATTAATATACAATCCTGCCCACTCACTTATCAAGAATCACATGTAAGCACAAGATTTTGATTCTTAATTAATACTGGGGGAAAATGAAAGTTTCTTACATGCATTTTCACTTTATCAAATCACTGTCAGGCTGTGCAGACTATGGTTTCAGTAAAAAGTCACAGTGGAAGTCATTCACCTTAATGTTGAAGTATAATACCCTTATATAGAAAATAAAGCATTGTTCATTTAGACAGTGTGCTACTTTATTACTGACATCTGTTTTCTTTCAAAAACTTCTCGTTAGTTATCCCTAATGGAAAAGGACAGTGAGTGTTACCACATCTGTTTATATCTTTGCAGACACACATGCACACACACTCGCATGTAGGCGTACATGCACACACTAATACTAACACATAACATACATCTTAATAATGGGTTTTCAGGACTGTAATGGTTTGTAATGACTGCTGAGTGCTGTGTTTTCCACAGGATGTAAAGGCTGCTCTACTTTAAAAGGTTTTCTGCAGGAGAATGCCGTTTCTTGTTTTCAAGAAATGACAAAATGTTGCAGCTGTGTTTTTGGTCTTGAGGACAATGCTTTGAGGGATCATCCTGGGACAGGTCGATCTTTGTGAAATACCCAACAGTTAGTGGACGTAACAGATATACATTTTAAGTGATTAACTTGAACGAGATCCTTAATCGCTTTCTCTCCCCTTCTCCTCTCTTCCAGCACAAAAACGATGCAGATGAGCCGGATAGGCTTCATCCTGCCCCATCAAGACCTGCCATTACTCAGTAAGTGGTCTGGTGAAAAGAGCCCAATTTGGGTATTGAGATGAAAGGCAGGCAGAGAAGAAGTTGGAACAGGGGCTCTTTACCAGACACGATCTGAGCTCGGAGATGAGTAATGAGGTTATTTACTTCTCAGCTGGGACTCGCTTTCTGATTTGCGGCATTCTCCAAATACCAAGTGCTCAATCTGTGACATTTTTTCTTACCAGCCAGATGTGTCTTTTTTAGAAATAAACATAAGGAAAATCTGCTCTTTTTCAAGCTAATTATTAACTAAAGTAATCAAATGTTTTGCCAGGAATGCACAGACGTGTTTGAATTTGTTTACGCAATCAGTACACTGATTAGTTATGCACCTCTTACATCCAATATTGTTATAAGCTCTGAATCATTAGCAGGGTAAGAAATTAACTTTTTTAATGCTGTTGCTCCAGACTAATTGCACATACAGGAAATAACTTGTAATTCATTCACATCATTAAAACTCCATCACAGCGTGTCTGCCACCTAATGTTGGTAGGAGTCATGGCAGTGTCTTAAGATGACTCACTGAACCAAACTCCTTGCCTCTTCTCTGCAAGGCTGCTGACATGTGGAGAGCGTGGTCTCAGCAGGGTTGCGTGACACGATACATTTCTTATAACATGATATTTTTGGTGGTTGGTTGAAAAGCAAAGTGGTCAAAAGGTTTTAGAAGTATTCTACATTTTAAAAAGCAAGGAATTGAATATGATTTCCTTAAGTAAGACTGCTAATAGGTACATTAATCCATTCATTAACTTGTGAAGACTCAGATGTCGAAAGCAACTTTCTCCCCTGCATTCAGCACCCGTCAGAGCAACATAATGCAATTAAACATCTGAAGCCTTCATTTATCCTTATACAATTCAATTGAGCAAAAATATTTGGCTCACTCACTTCCTCTGCGTGTGCAAACAAATCTATCACTGTCTGTATTTCTCTGAACGTGTGTCTGGGTCTGTCTTTGTGTTTGTCCTTGACAGAGACACCCAGAGAGAGAGAGAGGAAGTGGTCTGGGATTGTGTGTTGCCTGGTAACCGGTGTGTATCCTGACCAGTGGAGGGACGCTGCGGAATCTTGATGAAGCGTGAAAGAGGAACATGGCACGCAACAGACGTGAGGGCAGACAGGTAGACACACAGGGGGTGGGGGGCAGACGCATGAAATATGCATAGATACTAACAGCATGCATTGCTAACGAGTTCAGGTCACATGGGATGATGGATTGCATTCAAAGTCAGAGTTGTCCTGCACCTCTGTTATGACTACATTACAGCTACCGTATACAATGCTTCAACTTGCAATAAACATTTCGACATTATTGTAGAAAAACACAAACTCTCACAGGTCCAGCATCAACTTGTTATATCTTAAAGCGCCATTTTCTACTAGCATCTAAGCAGTGAACTTAATGGCTGCCTTTGTCCCCCTGACCCAGTCTTGACACTAAACCACATCCCCTCTCTCCCCTGTGGGCGGCTTCAGCTGATACCCGCATTGCACTTGACTTCCTTGTCCTCTTCGGTTAACCCTCCCTCCAAATTTGATCTCTATAAGTCATAATCTGCAACAATTTTTACTAAATAGAAGCTGCTATTCATAATAGAGACTCAACATAGTTCATTAAAGACTTTCTTGTTTTAAATATCAAATGTCAGCTTATTGAAGTGTCAGCTAATTTTTTACTGACTTCAGCAGCAGGCAAAGCAAAAGAAGGAACATAAGGTGAATCACATTAGTTATGAACATATAAAATAAATAGCACTAACTAGAAAAATTCATGATTCATCAACATAAAAGTCTTCCAATACGGATGTCACAGTACTTGGAGATTTTTTTCAGTCATCTCCCTGGAGTGCAACGCAGGAAAAACCATCACAACAAATATTTTCAGGGATCCTTTGAATGACTTCTTTAAATAGAGGACAGCACAATTAGATGACATTCCTTGGAAGTTAATTATATTCCATTTTCATCAGATTTTCCCATTATTCCAATAGATAGGGAATATTATTACTATATTCAGTCTGTGAGCCATTCAGAGAGGTCCTATCATTATGAACATTCATATCTGTTCATTTGCAATACTGATCCATCCATTGTGCTTACATACAAGGAAATGAGCAAGGACAATGTAAGAATCAGCTCTTCTTCAAATTTTGGGTCAGAATATGTTCTTTCTTACTATCTTTCTTTCTTTTTAGTTCACATCTACAGTAAAATGATCTATCTGTTTTATGCATTTCTTTTAATATGGAAATTCACACTGTATTGGTTTGAGAATATGAAACTGGAAATATGAAGCTCAAATGTAGAACTTCAAAGTATGTCATGCAGCAGCAACAAGTATAAGAACACACACACACACACACACACACACACACACACACACACACACACACACACACACACACACACACACACACACACACACACACACACACACACACACACACACACACACACACACACACACACACACACCGCACGTAGCATAATCTTACTTCCTCATTTGAAGTACTGATTAAATGACCCCTTTGTATATTTGTCATTGTGCATAGTTCACATGCTCAAACCAGGATTGCCTCAGTTTAACTCTCAACATCCACTTGCATTCAAATGTAATCTATAACAAAATGACAAAGGCAAAGGAAACTGCAACTGAGCTGACAAACATTCAGAGCACGAACCAATGTAGTGAGTCTGTTCAAGACAGACGTTGGATGCCAATAACCACACACAATCTGCTTCTCTATTTTCATCTCGTTCATTCTTTATTTTATTTTGAACTTCCTCTTCAGTTTTTGCGTGAACATTAACACTGAGAAATATGAAAGTCAAGTGATAGAATTAAACATCATTTATTTCAGTGTGCTGGTAATTAAGTGAAGAAATTAAGTGGTTTCTCAAATATTTGATACATTTAGTGCATTCATTATTCTTGTTTGACATGTAAAATGCAAACCAGCAGATCAATACAGACTTACACCACACACCTGCACACGCGTTGTTTTCACACACAAGTCCTTCACACACAAGTCCTTCACATTTGATGAAATATAAAACAATGTTCAACAACAATAAAGTAGGAATTGATCAACTCACCTCCAAGCTGCTTTTCTGTTTCTGAGAAGACTGCCCTCGCTACTGTGCTCTGCTCCCTGAGAGACGAGAGAGCCACAGTCTCGCTAGTCAAGTCTGTGTGTAATAAGTGTGTGTGAGTGTGTGTGGGAAATAGAGGAGGGAGAGAAGCGAGGGAGCACCAGAGACTCACACACTCTCTCTTTCTCTTTCACTCTCTCTGCGGCTCCATCTATTATTCTTCTTTATCTCTTTAGGGTAATTTGCTTTTGAAATCTTTTTAATAGCTCTTCTATTCTCTTATCATGCCTTCGAACATGCGTGCCAGTTGATGTGATAAAGCAACTGCAAACTGGAGACCTGGCTCTATTACCTGAATAATCCAAGCACCTGTTGAATTCAGCCTGAATGGATTGGCCAGCTTTTTAGTCCAGTTTGTCTCTCCAGTTTGTAATGGGAAGAGACACAAGAAGACATCATGGTATTCATGCATCAATTACATTAGCTTTTATCCAAAACGACTTACAATGAGCAATTACAGGGACATTCTCCCTGGAGTAACTAAGGGCTATGTGCCTTACTCAAGGGCACACAAGTGGTGGTGTTCCATCTTCAGCCCACCTCACTATCCATTAGACCACCACTACCCCATCTGTTTTGGGCTTTAATTCTTTATTTGTCTCAGAAAATACCACTTCTCTCTAAACTTCAAACTGTTAAATAATATAGGGTTGCTTTAATGCTTCATTGATAGATGGCTTTAGGGCAAATCTATGAGAACTGGCACCAGTTGCAGTAGCGTGATGTCAAGGACCCGATAGGTCACAAACATTTCTAAATCAATCTCTCTATTTCTGGTGCAGCCTTTTACTCAGCCTTTGTATCTATTTTTCATGTGCTTTGGCCCCCCGTGTGGCTTATCTATCATTTCCAATGTCTATTCATCTTCTGGGCTGCAGACTAACATTCATAATTTATTATCACATCTCTTTTCATGACTTTTATGTGATGTTTCCCACCTTTTCCTTATCTCTCTCATCTCCGTCTGTCTATGGAGCTGTCTCAGTTCCCGTGGTCTTGTTCATAGCTGGTGCTGAATCAAATCTTTCTATGTCTCTTTTTGTACCTTTTATTGATTCCTCTCTCTGTTTCTGTTCCTTCATTTATAGAATGGTTGTCTCTTCTCTGGTTATATCAGCCTGTTGCATTGGTTACTTTTGTATTCCACTCACCTTAACGCTCCGCCTTTATTTCTCCTTGTGTCGCAGTAACAAGGCTCCAGTTTTGTTCCACTACACAGAACTATGCGATAACATATCTTTCTTTATCATTTAAAAAAAATGTCTTCTTTGTTTTTCTCCTTCTTTGTTCGTCTACATGCCTTCTTTCTCTCACTCTTCCTTTCACACAAATCATATAACTTGTTTTGAAGGTGTCGAATCTTAACAGTTACATACTTGTTAATGTTATAAGCTCACCTTTCTTTCACTTTTTAATCCTTAGTGTGTTGACAAGCTCTATCTCCACTCAGGTTTCCATAACAACACAACCTCTGATGTGTCTGAGCTGGTGGAGGATACCTGACTGACACTTCTTCATATAGGTGGATGGTGTCATAAAACATTGGCTATGTATGTGATGTATTTTTTTAATCAACACCACAGTTGGGTGTTACTTTGCTTTGATGTTGTTGGGCCTCCAGACTTCCCATACAAGGCTGTGTAAGGAAATGATAAGTATATTTAAACTGATATTGTGGCAGTTGGCATTGATACCTCAAATTCCATTAGCTTTGTATAAATCTTTATTAACGGGAAGTGAAGTCACATATCTAAGTCTAGGTCAACAGTGTGTTTGTAATATCCCATATCTTGATCTGATAAGATGAATTAATACCAAGGCAATAAAATGAAAAATAACAAATGATTTAGAACTCTACCACCCTCTTTAGGATAAGCAAAATAATTACATAATTCTTCAGGAAATCAGTCATTTGTTAGTCTGTTAGCCGCAGGCAGAAGGGCGAGACATATTCAGCCATATAAATGAATACGCAGAGAAAAAACTCTCTTATCCAAAATATTCTTTAATTAAAACTTTTTAACGTATCAAACAAGCTGACTAAACTCTGTCAACAGAAACAAAAATTGTAATTCATATATTCAATTTATTTTGCCAGCTGATAAACAACCGTTTATATTCAACTAATTTAAATCCATGTTGATTTGTTGGCCATCTTTTTCTTCCCTGTCTTATGAGTGTGCATGAGATAAACAAAACAGGGACGCACTCACAGAAAAAAAAGTACTTTCTTTGGACCGTCATGCTGACTTGTAGTTTAGAGATAGAGCATTTCAATGTTACTATCTTCTCCACTGTTAAATAAAATATGATGATGTTCCTGTTATTTTCTACTTGAAGCTTTAAGATTGTATTCACAATAATACTAGAGAGTGGTCTATGATTTTCGAAAAGGTCCCATCTATTATGGATGCTTGTTGTCAGTTGTTATTTAAACATTTAAAGGATGATGATCAAAGATGTGGTGAGGGCACACAGTGTGAGCTGGCAGACTATTGACTGAAGTCATCGACAGTCTACTGACTTCACACACTGTGTCCTGTCGAGTGCATATTGTGTTAAGATTGCATTACTTAAGAATTGCAAAAAGAAAATGTTTAGATAAAGTTTTGACATAGTAGGTAATTTTGCATACTATACATATCCCTTCTCATCCCATCTCTAACAGAAGACACTGGCTATTGATGTTTTATTTTCACTTATAACACAGATAAAGTATTCCACTTAGTCAAAATGAACAAAATGGAGACTTGACACACGGCGCAGGCCTGTGGGTCTATAGGACTCCACCTTGTTACACTCAACCACTTCCCCTCAACGGTCTGAAGGCAGGAAGAGAGGAGAGACAGAAGAGGAAGAGACACAAAGGGGGATGGGCTTGTTGTTTTAATTTAGAGTTACAAAAATACAGAAGTGAGAAGTTTAGTAGACACCCTCCAAATACAGAGGCTGAGAGAGAAATTGGAAGCGAATCCAAAAAAAGACTTTGCAAACTAAAAAGAAGTAGTGCTAAAAGGAAGTAGGCAAAGGGCTACATGTAGTCATGGCTCCTTGGACGAGGACCACAACAGAGCGGTACGGTGTAGGTAAGTTGGTTTGTGTTAACGTTTGGGTGTCTTTGTGTGTGTGCGTTCAAGCACTTACATGTTGGTACAGTGTCTATCCGTTAGGTGTGATTGTAACCATCTATGCTATCAATAAGAATGAGAGTAAAATATATGCCTTTCACTTCCTGCTTAACAGGATGTGAGCAGGTGCTAGTGGACACACATAACTTTAGGATATACACATTACAAGTATATCCCCCAAAATAAAACAAATCCTAAATTCATATTCACCTTTAAACTTCAATACAACTTAACTCGTAAGAGTTAAGACTATGTGGGGAATAAAATCAAGAAATGCATCTCTCTTTAACTAATGCATAAATAAGTGGCAGTGAGTAGGCAATCTTCATGCATTTCACATTATGCTTTGCATATTTTTTGGAAAATAACTATTTTAAGTTTTGGAAAGATTGATTTTTGCTTCAGGAACAAATCGTAGACAGTTAAAGCATAACATCTCAGTACAATCTGTAGTTATCTGCTGTGTGGGTTGAATATGGTCGAGCTGATCAGCATGTGTTGCCGTTAGATATGCGATGCAGACACACAGGAATACAGATTTATGAATTCTAATACAGATTGTTATGGCTGAGCTTCACTGCCTTGTTGCACACAATGCCTTGATTAATCAGTTGCTTGAAATATATACGAGATTTAATTTGCATTGTATAAAAGGTAAGGGAAGTTGTTCTACTGCTTGAAGATTGACAGAGAAGAGGGTAGTGAATTTATATAGGTCATTTGTACTTTTTACCAATAAGATTACTGATTAAAGTGTTGTGGACCTTCTTTATAGAGAATAACATATTCCTGGACTGTACACACTACAGACTACAACACAGGAAGTGGAGGAAGAAAGTCTGAAGCTTTTGTTTTTTAGTTCTAAGCCTTAAATCTAAATACTGTAAAGAACGCATAATCTTGAAATTATATAAACATGTGTCTTAATTTTCCAAAAAGTATGCATTTCAATGTATTACAGTCAACAATCAAATAAATGGTGATAGCAGTCATTTCTGCGTAACTGGTTAAGTGTCTAATCATTAAGAGAGACCAAAGTGGTGCAGACACACACAATGTCTACAATTTGTGGTCTTGTCAGATAGTATTTTAGTAGACCTTTTTGGACATTGTCTATTTGAATGTTATTTTATTTTTTATGTTTTTACTTTTGTTATTTATTGCTCATTATTTAAAACATTAAAAACATAATTTCAATGGGTTTGTTCTTGTACAGTATATGAAAGCCCCTTGCATTGACTCTGTGGTTGAGATGTTCCTTATAAATAATGCTGCCTTGCAATTTTTATTTTATTTTCTCTTAATTGACCTGACTGTAAATCCTTTGTTGGTGCAGTGACTGAAGAGTTAATGAAAAAGGGAGAGATGAAGAGCCGTTGTCAATAATAATAATGTAGGCGTGAATAAACATACGGCTCTGTTGCTCATTGGTTGCTGTTTTGGTGGTTTGACAGGTGATCCGTGCTGCGCTTTGGAGCGGTTGACCTGAGCTAGGCTAGCCTTTTTCAACTTTTGTTTATCTAGGGCTAGGCCATATCATATTAAGCTATGAGTAGTTTTTCTTCATTGACAAAAAAGCGTTAGGTGTTTGCTTTAGCCCTTATCACACAGGACAACTTTTTTGCCGTCGACTCGTTTCTCAAGAACTGCTGCACTTCACCAATCGGGCTAGCTTACTTTAGCTAACATTCATAACATGATAGCAACATATTAACCCTGCCCAGCTAGTATTTGTTTGTTTATGAAGTTTGTTTTGAATAATAGTGCTATTAAACAATGAACTATCATATATGCCCCTTATCAGACTGTAACCCTTTCATTTTTAGTAAAGTGGAATTTTTTCGGCAAAGGAGAAAAGCAGCTTTCCCTTGAGGTAGGAGATGCGGTCCAAATCCAGGAGGTCTGTGATGGTAAGAATAAATAAATATATTAAATATTGCGCGGTATGCAATGCATCATAGCATAGAAAATCATATTATGCAACAAAGATCACAGTATGGCAGAAAACTGATATTGAGTTTTTCTTTCAGGATGGTACAGAGGCCACCTGGTCAGGAACAAAGTCGTGTGGGTAAGAGCTCACACACATTAACCTGTATTCACACCAGACTGTGCATCACATTGATTTGATCAGAAAGGTCATAATAACACATTATGCATTTCCTTCAACTAGCTTTATTCAACTGAGAGATATTTGTTCTAGTTTTGTGAAAAGGAAAGGTGAGAGCTGCTCTCATTTCTGTTCATATCTCGCTTATTACTTGTTCCTTTGCAGGGAGTGTTCCCTGCCAGTTTTGTCCATCTTAGGGAGGTTGTCGTTGAAAAACGAGGGTGAGTGAACTTAAGAAGTCTTCATCTGACTCCGAAAATGATGTTCTTTGAATATTTTGTCATATTTTGTGTGCTGTATGTCTGCCTACAGAGGAGAGGAGGTTGTGCTGTCTGCAGAGATGCCCTTGGTGAAAGAGGTGACCACCACTTTGAGGGAGTGGGGAAGCATATGGAAGCAGCTCTTCGTGGTAAACAAACAACATAGAAAAACACTTATTTTATGTGAACGTGTGTATATCTGTGAGTAACAACATATATCTACCTATCCAGGCCAACAAGCGGACGCGTGTGAAGCAGGTCCAGGGGCTGATGTGTGAGCTTATGGAGTGGCGTTCCCAGCTCCTGTCTGGCACTCTGCCTAGTGACGAATTCAAGGAGCTCAAGCAAAAAGTCACCTCGAAGATTGACTATGGCAACAAGTATGTCTGGTCCAAAACAAAATAGCTTGTTTGGATTGGTCAATGTTTGAGCCAATTTTTGTAAACCATTCTGTTGTCCTCCCTTACCTTTCCACATTTTTTGTAACAGAACTTTTCAGACTCTTCTCCCCTTATCGTTATTTCCTCCTTATCCCTCCTTCCTCCAATCCCTCACTTGTTGCCTTTTTTCAGTCCTTTGTACACTTTCCATCCATCTCCCCAATCCTCACCCGAGCGGTATCTCCTTCTTCCCACTACAGGATCCTGGAGCTGGACCAAGTGGTGAGAGACGACGATGGGAACATCTTGGACCCCGAACGGGCAAACGTCATCAGTCTTTTTCGGGCCCACGAGGAGGCTACAGCCAAGATCAATGAGCGCATCAAAGAGGAGCAGGTAAGGACGAAAGATGAGAAGGCAGGGCAGTGGGGAGCAGATAAAACAGAACCCCATGATGAAATCACACAAAGTTTCAAGGGACTTCTTTGATATATTGCTATCGTTTCACTGCACTATACTTCCCAGAGGTATCCATGGGATTTTCAATGGGAAACTGTTCATGGGAAAAAGTTGTCATCAACTAGATAAAGCTGGAATCACAGTTTTGTCATTTACTTTGTTTTTATGATAAGAAAGTAGCTAAATTAAACTTAATCTGCATGAAAATGGAAGATAATATATTTCACTTAACAATCATGTCTGCGAGCCAAGCTTTTCCATTTCAAATTGTCTTGACTTCACTGCAGCTCTGTAAATCCTGTGCTACATTTGAACATTGATTAATTAGTAAAAGGAGAATGTATTCCATAATGATATTCTTTCTCATGATTTGATTCTCCTTTACAAACCCATAATCTTCATGCTGCAGTTGGTATATCGCAGAATTAAGTAGTTTGCAGTAAAGGCTTTCGACAGACATTTTGTCCCAAGTTAACCTCCTTTAACTAATGTCCTCCCCTGCAGTCCAACATCCAGACGGACCACAGCGGGATCTCCGCACGGATCCAGTCGTCCCCCACCCACAGCCTCTACGTGTTTGTCAGGAACTTTGTCTGTCGCATTGGAGAGGACTCGGAGCTCTTCATGTCCCTATACGACCCTGTCAAACAAGCCATTATCAGGTGTCACTTTTCCTTCTTTCTTGGCTTTAGTCCCTTCCCTCCTACAGTGAGCTTTAAAAAGTCTTCTTTTACATGCTGCTGTTTTTCTTTTCACTGTTATTCTCTTGAATGTATTTTTTTAAACGCATATTTGAAGCCCCAGATTCATATGCAAATGTAAATGTCTGGGTTTAGCCTTCAAATTAAAATGATGTTAATGTTAAAGTCTGGCAGATTTAATTCATCCCACTGCCATGCAGTTGATTCGATTTTGTCGTGTAGCTTTGTGTCACTTTGAGATAGAAAACAAGGTGCATGACTATGAATAGCTATCGTTGTTTTTTTTTAAAAGATGTCTTCGTAAAGGCACGTATTGACAGGATTTAGCTTTAACTTCGTGAAGTAGATTTAGCCAACGCTATAATCCTCTCATACCCATTCACTGACTGGATTTATTTGTTACCATACATTCTTTCCTTACATTACATGTCACGAGTTCAGTGGGCAATCCCCACAGGGGCAATTTGGAGTGAAGTCTCTCTCCTGCAGGGTCACAACGCCAAGCTGACAGCGGTGGGACTCAAACTTGCTATCCCCTGATTCGAAGTTCAGCGCACCATCCCACTGAGCCACAGCCTCCCGCAGCTGTATATATATATCTCTCTTTCTCTGCTTTTGTCCTTCTCTGCTCCCTTTTTGAACCCCACTTAATTACAACAAGGGGATGCAAAAAGAAGAATACAAAAAACGCAAATTATAGGGCAGCTGTCACTGACTGGCAGTGCTGTGTGGTGGCTGACAGGGTTGATGCTAAGCCCTGTCACTCACTGTCATACTGGGTATATCTAGGTCTCAGCCACTGCAGCTGCAAGTATTAAGATAGAGCATGATCGATCATGTTTTTCTCAACATATATCTTTCACTGTTAAATCTTCGCTTACTTTATTCTGGTTTCTTTTTTTCTGTTTGTGTTCTTGTTATACTTGTGTGAATACTGCTTTATGTTTTGCTTTTTATTTTTGTTCTACCAACTCCCTCAACTTTTTTTTATATGTCTGCCTCTCTCCGGCAGAAATGCTAAATATTGGATTTTATGATGGGAGACTTTTTTTCTGCTTTGATCCACCCTGCTGAACCCATGTGTCTGTCTTGCTGTCTATTTTTCTTTACTGTCAGTGGCTGGTGCTCGCATGACAGGAAAATGCTTTTGGGAATTATGGGATGTATTTTTAGAACAGGTTTTAATTGTTATTCAGCTGCACTGGGTAACATTAATGGATCCACATGCCTGTCAGGGAACATTTTAGCTTTAGCATTTCAGAATGAATGTAGTTTCCCATCAGTAAATATACTATGCATATGGTAAAGCCCATGTGACAATGTGCACCAGCCTGATTCGTTGGTTTGAGTAGTGGTGTTAGTAAGTGCAATGCATTCATAGATGAGTAATGACGACTTACATGCTAATCATTTTCTTGTATTAGTAATACTTCTTAGCACAGATTCTTTTAATAATCTCTAGAGCTAGTCAAGAACATCAATAAGACACTTATAATTAACATATTTAATACTTTATGACTGTTAATATAGTACTTCAGGAAGCATTGTGTGTTTGCCAGTATAGACATGGAACATTATGAATGCATTATATTTCGCAGTGAATGCCTGCATAACGCACTATAGATGTAATTTTCTTAGAAATTCTTGTTGATTATATTTATTAAAATGGTAATTGTTGATACTATGTCTCGCTGTATGTTAAACTAATGTGAGTTATAGCTTTGCAGAACACTAACAACAGTTCTTGTCATGTTTTTGCAGTGAGAACTACTTAGTTCGCTGGGGCAGCAAAGGATTCCCGAAGGAGATTGACATGCTGAACAACCTGAAGGTTGTCTTTACAGTAAGTGACCACAGGAGGGCACTGTCTCACTGTTCTTTACATCAAAATACAATGTACTTAATAAGAATGAATGGGGTTATTCCTTCTAAGAAGATTGCATTGTTTTTCATTTCCTTCCCCCCCCTCTTTCCCACTTACCCTTTCCCCCCAAACTCTTCTCTCCTCTATCTATTCATCCTTGTATCGGTTATTATCACATTCATCGTGCACTTCTTACTTTGCTTTTTGTTCTCTCTGCTTTCCTGTCTCTCTTTCTCTCCACCAGGACTTGGGAAACAAGGACCTGTGCAGAGAGAAGATTTATCTGATCTGTCAGATAGTGAGAGTGGGCAGGATGGACCTAAAAGAGACTTTAAACAAGAAGTGCACCCAAGGCCTGAGGCGGCCCTTTGGGGTGGCAGGTACTATAAGATCAGCCAGTGCTGTTTAGTTTTTGTCAAAGTTGTTTCTAAATGTTTTATAATGAGGGCAATCAACCATTAAGATACAAATTCAAAACTCTAAGAATCCTTCAGGTACATTATCTTTTAATAAGCCCAACCATTTGAAATGCTACTGCCAGTGTTTCCGCCAGGGGGGCGTCTTGCCGTCATTTGACGGCCTTATTCAGCTCGGAACGCCCTGAACTCGAGCCCAAAAAAAGACGCCTTCTCAGCCCTGGTCTGGCGGAAACACTGGCTACTGCATTGGCCCTAAATAAGCCAACCCCTTTTTTAAAAGCTACATAGAGAAATAAGACGTTTTTTGTTTGTATCCTTAAACATGGAAGCTCACTAATACAGCCACAGTACTTTTTAGCACTAACACAACTAAAATGTTGATGTTCATGGCCAGCCCCTCAGGCTATTATTGGTCCCACTAGCTCCAGTCTGGTCTGTTTTGACTAGTGTGTGATAACGATTTATATGCAAGATGTTCACATGTCTAACATTGTTGACTGATGTGAATACAGCATCAGGAACTACTCTTTATAATTGTTTAGTTTTCTTTGTCATCACTGTCACACTTGTTTTTTTGTTCTTGGCAGTGATGGACATCAGTGATATCATCAAAGGGAAGATTGAATGCGATGAAGAGAAGCAGTACTTTATCCCATTCTTCCCGTATGTTGTATTTCCCTCTTTTACTATCAAACACTCCATGTAATTCAAAGCAATATTGCATTTTTCGTGTGAAGGTTTCAGAATTTGTGAGACTTTTATATTAAACAATTTCTATGGGTTTTAAAGTGTGTTTTGTTTGGCTCCAGGGTAGTTGCTGAGAATGACTTTCTACACTCCTTGCTGAACAAAGTGACAGCGTCACGAGGAGACAGTGGCGGGCAAGGTACGCTTCTTCATTTACCAGCTTCTCTCTCTGAATCCATGTTTGAAAGCCAGGGGATTTTTCTGGCAAAGTAAGTGGCCCTGTATGCTCTAAAGGTTCCCACTGGACTGTGTACGCTGCAGCCAATTGTGGTGAGACAAAATGGCCATGTCTCATCAGATCCTCACCTCTTCTCTCTGCTCTGTGGGTGAGAACGGAGGACATTATCCTGATGGATAGCATGAGCCCTCGAGCCGATGTTTTCATATTACTTACCCTTTTTTTCTCCCTCACAAGGTTTAGTCTCGCTGCCCACTGCCCAATGTATATGGCAGACTGTGACAGCCTCTATGGGTGGCACCTCATAGACGTAGCCTGCATGTCGGACTACAGTGTCATATCACTCAGCTTTATTTTTCCTCACGCTCCTGAAAGCCCTGGGTGTAACCTAGATAGGAAAGGACGAGCAGATATGGAAGGAGCACCTGAGGCCGGCCGATGTCTGTTCTTTCCATTACTCACTCCTAATCTCTCCTTCCTCTCACTCATTTTTCTGCCACAGCACACACTGACACACATATCAAGAGTAATCCCTGTAGGTACGCTGTTAGCCTTGAACATGTGGGTTTGTGACACAGTCCATGAACTATGGTGAAATGGCTCATCCTTTCCCATGCTTTTTCCCATCATTTCTCTGAAAGATTTGAGAGCCCATATTCTTTAGGACAACATTCCTCCCCCCCCTTCTTTTACACCCCTTTGACAAACAGGAGACAGAGGTTTTATAGTGTTATTGATTAGTCTAGTCTGTAACAACAGAAGACATTTTCACATCCGCACATCACCTTGAGACACTTTAACATTATGCTCCTCGTATATAAACACTTAGATTTTACAAAGTGGATCTCACTTTATGTTCATCTGTCAAGCTTAAGTGTTTTAGGGATGCTGAAAACCTCTTAAAATGTTTTCATGAATTAAGATTTAATAGTAGAGGGCCTTGAAATTCCTTTTTCATTTCTTTGGCTTTAATTCGATTTTACTTACCGGCAGAGCAAAATAAAAACTCTCTGGATCCCTTATTTTTAGAATCAACTGAAGTGGCAGCAATTTCTTCATAAATCTTCTGATATTCGGTTCCACAAAGTTCTGTATTAAGTGGCATTGAATTACAAACTTATAGCCGAGTGTTTTCCTATAAGCTGTTTTGGGTGCTCAACTTTGTTCCCTATTAAAGTATTACAGGAGAATATGTTTATATTCCTTGTGGCACTGAACAGTAATGAACATAACATCTTCAGTAGTTACCAAGGAGTCAATCAATACTGTCCAGTTGATATGATATCCTTTTTTTGATAATGATGGACATCTAACCTTAAACATGTTTTTATTGTATTCATGTTTCTGTGGTCTTGTTCTTTTTTCCTAATTTTGTTGTGAAGCACCCTATGAATTGTATTTCTGAAAGGTGCTATACTAAATAAGCGTATTATTATTATCTTAAAATTCCACAAGGAAATGTTGCTTCTTTACAAATAATGTATTGCTTAGTTATTATTATTACACTTTAGACTTGTGTCATCTTTCTTAACAGACACAAGAATCTTCTGATGATCTAAAGGGGCTTATCATTAATATGTATTTTTAAGGAAAGTCAACACTGCTTAAGAAAAGGGAATAAAAGAATCGTCCCGTTGCAAACATCCAGTTTTTTACTTATGAACCTGAGGAATGTACATGGGTAGAATATGAATCCAAAGCCTCTTTCTCTCCCCCGTCTCCCTCCAGGTCTGTGGGTGACTTTGAAGACTCTGGTCGGGGACATAGTTCAGATCCGGAAGGAATACCCTCACCTGGTGGACCGCAGCACCGTGGTGGCCCGCAAGCTGGGCTTCCCGGAGATCATTATGCCGGGAGACGTGCGCAACGACATCTACCTCACCTTACAGGGCGGCGACTTCGACAAATACAACAAGACGACACAGAAAAACGTGGAGGTCATCATGTGGGTCTGCGATGAGGAGGGCAAGGTCATACAGGTGAGCAGCACGAAGAGATGAGGCTGCGGACACACGCGCATATTTAAAGAGAAAAGGGATTAGTGTAAACACACATTGATTTGTGTGTCTGGGATTTGAGGTGGAGTCTGCAGGTAAGAGTGTGTGTGTCTGTGTACCTTATGTGTAGTGTTTAAGAGATTGAGTTGGTTTCGGCCACTGAGCAAACACGGCACTGATCAGGGGCTTATTCACCCCCTCATAGTCAGGGACACAAACGTGGCTTTATCCCAGAATGAAAATCCATTTTTAGGCACACATGGATGAAAATCACACACGCACATATGCACACAAAGTCACAAACATAAAATCCTTCATCTCAATATGACACAAAATTTTTTCTCTCTCTCCCTCTTTCCCAGAACTCCATCTGTTTGGGCGCAGGGGATAAGGTGGTCAGTGAGTACAGATCTGTCATCTACTACCAAGTCAAACAGCCCCGCTGGATGGAGACAATTAAGGTGTGTGTGTGTTTGTGTGTGTGTGAGAGGGAGTTGCAGCGCTAACAATTAAAATAAAGTTTGTGGTAGAATTTTACTTTTTTCTATAGAAACTTATTTTTGTTTTCTTGAAGGTGTCTGATGTTTATGTAGCTTTTGCATTATCCATTTCAAACATAACTACCAAGAAAATAAACCTGTAAAGTTTGAAAATATGTTCTTATATATTTCCTATAATAATGTGTCCTCCAGGTGGCTGTTCCCCTGGAAGAAATGCACAGGATTCATTTACGCTTCATGTTCAGACACCGCTCTTCCCAGGAGTGTGAGTATTGGCCTCTCCGCCTCTCCACTGCTCCCCTGAGCATTATGGGGCACTGCAAACACCGAATGATTGGGAGCAATTTGGAAAATGGCCCAAGCCATCATTACGCACACTTGATTATACAAATCGCTGCTTTTTATTCCACCTCCACCTCCTCCCCTTCTTATGTGTTTCTACCCTCTTTAAATGTATAAACCCGTCTCCTTCATCTCCAGCCAAGGACAAGAGCGAGAAGAACTTTGCCATGGCCTTTGTGCGTCTGATGAAGGACGACGGGACAGTTCTGGAAGATGGACTGCATGACCTTGTAGTCTTCAAGGTCAGAATCAAAAACAGAACCAATGCAGAAAGAAAGCAGACGATCAGGTTCATAGAAAAACAAATCATCATGATGCAAATTTTAGCTCACTGATTTATCTAAAGTGGATGTGCAAGAACCATATCCCATCGTCAAAGCCCCTCTGAGAGTAAAACATGACAGGGTGAGCATTTAATGATGAGAAATGATCCCAGTTTATTTGGATTAAACGGCCATTATTACAATACATCTGGAATAAATGTGTAGGTACAAGTTTAAGTGGCAACATACAAACTGGTAAACAACACAACCAGCGCAATAACTATTTAATGACCAGATATCATTAATAGTTATATTTTCGATAACAGTTAATCAGTTGCAAGTATCATTAAAGAAGACCTAAACATTTAGTGAGTCTGGACCGGAGATTATAGCAACCCAGTTTGAATAAAGCCAAATAGATTTGCTGCCAAATGAGCCAAAGCTAAGATTGAATCCCACTATTGATTAAATGCCAAACGCAATGAAGATGAATTACTCGTGATTTACTCTAAAGACCAAATGGATGGTCCCTATGTGCCCTCTTTCTCGATTATCTCTCGTTATCCCTGCATTCCTCTCGATCTCTGTGCCACTCACTCATTATTACTTACTCTTTTGGCATTTAAGAGGGTAGAGTTGAGGTTTGAGCCCCAAACGAATCTGACCTGACCTACAGTACAGTGAATCATATATAAAAAGTATAGTAGGTAAAGTTTAATCACATTAACAAAACCTATACAAAATAGTAACATAAATCAATTTGATGTTGCTTATTCTCATAGTTTCCGTCTTCTCTATGTGTTCGGTCTATCTCTTCAGCACTTTCAGCAAGAAAAATGCTGTACCAACAGCTGGGGTGGTTTTTGTTTGGGTCTAACCTGTCGTGGCCCCAGTGTTTCTAAAGTTATGAGTTTACAAACCGAAATGGAGTCAGGTAGAAGTAGATAATGCATTGTGATCACAGAGAACAACTGCTGTGGAACCGGCGACTCCAGGTACTGTTTGTCATTTGTTCTTTCAGGGCTGGCCTTATAAATCATTGCCAGTGTATCCAACCCCAGTGTCTCGTACTCCTGTGTTTGCATCACGACAGTCTGACTTAACACAGGAAGTATAATTCCCGTCCCAATGCTGCTGCGTAGCCATCAACCATCTGTGCCATCATTAGCAAGTTTTAGCATTACTGGTGTGTCAACATAATTGTTTTCATCACAATTTGTTGACCATACAAAAAGTGTGGTCCCTCTCAACCTGAAGAGTATGTAGTATGTAGTATGTATATGTAATATGTAGGTATTTAATAAATACATTAATTGTGTTTACTTAATTATCTTTTCGAAGGTTGAGAGAGACTGAAACTTTAGTATGATTACTACATTGTGATGCTGAACATTATTGGGTTGAAAATGACTCCCTTACATTGTTTTCTCAGGGTGACAGCAAGCGCATGGAAGACGTGAACTGCTACCTCTCACTGCCTTCGACCCGCAACAATCACAGCGACAACCACAAGGGGTCAGTGCTGAGTCGCAGCTCCAGCAACGTGTCCGGGAGTGGAGGCCTGTCCGTCAGCTCCAGAGACAGCTTCTGCACCTCCACCCTGGTCTGCTCCACCAAGCTCACCCAGAATGGTAGGTGTATGTGTGTTTCTGTGCGTGGGGGGCAGGTGTGGAATATTCGAATAGCTCCTTTTTGACATTGTGTTATAAATTCATCAACTCTGGAGACTTGGAAGGGCAAAACATTTATTTCAGAAACATGCATGCACGTACACTACGCACACACGCTCACAAAAGTTGAAGAAAGGTCACGACAGAAATTATGAGGAGGAACGTATTTGAAATTAATCCTGACATGTTAAAAAAAACATTAATTAACATCTTTCAACAGAGTAATAAGGGCATGCCAAGACAATGAATCATCTGTTGGCTGATAAATTGGTAGAGGACACATCCGCTGCTTAGGAGTTTTCTTTATTTCTGAAAACATGACTGGTCTGAATACCATATTCTCTTGAGCTTACTGTTTGGGAAAGACATATTTCTCTTCAGAACAACAACATAATTAGTAGTGAAATGCAGATAAACGGCAACCCTGGGGCAATAGCTGAAAGGTCCAGTGAGATATAAAGATGTCCAGTCAATTAATAAAGAATCAACTGTATATTAATCTGGTTGTGTGTGTGTGTGTGTGTGTGTGTGTGTGTGTGTGTGTGTGTGTGTGTGTGTGTGTGTGTGTGTGTGTGTGTGTGTGTGTGTGTGTGTGTGTGTGTGTGTGTAAAATGTTACAGCCATGGGCTAGTAAGCACAGGCTAGTGGGAACTGTGTGTATACATGGGTTTGATTAGTGAGGAGTGTGTCATTTTGTCCTACACACTCTGGCAGGCAGCCACACAAGCAGACTCACACACTGAAGTGCACAACAACAAATACACACACACACAATGCACGTACTTTCCAGACAGTATGGTGCATCAGGCACAGGTGCAGGGAAACAGCTGTTACTGAGGAAGCCAGTCCATCACTATAATGAACATTATCCTGCAATATTAATCACCTGTACCACAAACACACTCAAACTGACACACACACAAAGACACTCTCAGGCATGCATGCACACAGTGTGGTAAGGGGCCACCCAGCAGATGTGCGGCTTGGCTTGGTGAGTCAGGAATTATTGGACAGAAAAAGCAATGAGCTTCAAGCAGGCAGCCCTGCAGGGACGGGGAAATCTGCCCCATGTCAAACTGTAGCAGAATTAATGACAGAAACTGTGGATTTAAATGTTCAGCTTAAAGTCTGAGCAGAGGAACAGGGAGTGTCCACATGACACATCATCACTAGACGAATGGCTGTACTTATACATAAGAGACGGATTTACTAAATAATATCTATGTATTGAATATATTATTTAGTTTAAGATTCGGCAACATTCACATTTTTGTTCTTTCAATCTTTATTGTTCTTTCTTACCTCTTGGTCTGCTCCTACTTGTGCTTACTTTCTGCTACAGAAACCTTTGAAATATCAGTGTTCCGCTCCTTAAGGAGATGTGTGCAATGTCTTTCCATGTTCCTTCCTCTTTTTTGTTTTATGTTCTTTCCCTTTGTTTTGGAGAGAATCTTCCAATCCTCTTAAAACCTGCTCAACTTGAAAATGTAACTCCATTGACATATTTTTAGCTTCAAACTTTATTTGTAACTTTAACCAATGCTACGACACTATGAGACATAAAACCATGAGTTGGCTTTTCATATACTTTAAAGTTTTAACTTTATCACAATTTCCTTTTATGCCCTTTTCTGAGTTTAAAACGGCTGTGAGTTGTGGTGCGTAGATTGTGTCGCATCACATAGCCTGCGATGTCCCCAACTTGATCTATTATTTTTACACATTTTTTCATACTTATAGTTTTCAGAACTTTCACTTCTCAAGCACGATCTTATATTATGTAGGTTACGCACTAACCAGGATACAGAAGCTCACACACGCTGATTGGATTTTCATAGTAAGAGCCCCAAGTGGGTAATAAGTATTTATCAGGGAGTCTTGCACAACACTTGATTTTTTAAGGGGACCAGCTGTGCTCATGTCTGGACTTTTTAAGTTTTTTTTCACATTTCAATTTCCAATTTGTATTACTTCTGTATTACTTCATCTGCATTTTCTGCAGGAAATTCCATTACTAGTTTTATTGTGGCTGTAAATAACAATAACTTTACTGATTCATTAATTTATGGTTACTTTGTACGTCTATCAGCAATTTACCTTGTGTAAATGCTATTTACATAAAATGGATAAATAACAGATACAGGAGTCTAGGCATGCTTCGTATTATGTAAATCCAAACCACAAAGTAGTAATTTCACAAAGATATGAAATGGAGAAAAGCAGCAGATTGCTGAATATCATATTGTTGCCAATCTTTTCTGTCGAGTAGACCATACATTAAGTATTTTCTACAACTCTTATTTCATTACAGCGTAACTGTTTATCAACACCAACTTCTTATCTTACTAATTATGTTAAAAGTGCAGTTGATATGTATTCTGTCACATGTTCAAGGGAACATAGTGAAAATACTCAATTGAGAAAATTACAGTCTTTCACGACGCATTTGGAACACATTTCCATTTTAGCAGCTTTAATCAGCATCTAGTTTTGAGCTAGACAGCTGCGTTTAAGACAGCTGAACAGTAAATGTACTCTGTGGGTCTCTTCTCTCCAGTGGGCCTGCTGGGGCTGCTCAAGTGGAGGAGTCGACCCGAACTCCTCAAAGAAAACCTTGAGAAACTCAAAATGATTGATGGAGAGGAGGTGGTCAAGGTCAGTGCTGTGAATACAAGTGTGTCTTTACATTAAGTGTGCAGACTGACATGTGTGTGATCTCACTCTCTTTTTCTGGATGTATGGGTTTTAGTTTCTGCAGGACACTCTGGATGCCTTGTTCAGCATCATGATGGAACACTCTCAGACTGACGACTATGACATACTTGTTTTTGACGCCTTGGTGAGTTTGTGGTGTTTGTTTACACAGATAATGTCGTGTATGTCTCTGTGTGTGTGTGGCCTGTCACCAGATACAGCTGAATGTGTGACATCTTGGCGTACCTATCCACCTTTTTCTAAATAAACATGTCTATCAGATGATTGTGCATAACTTCCTATCTGCCTTGTAAATGTATACTCCCATTTGACCATGTAGCTCTCTCTGTCTCTCTTGTGTCTGCCAGATATACATCATAGCTCTGATTGCTGATAGGAAGTTCCAGCACTTCAACACAGTGTTGGAGGCCTACATCAAGCAGCATTTCAGCGCTACACTCGCATACAAGTAAGTCACTTCCTGGATCACAGACCACTTCCTTTCATCTCATTCTGTTTCAGTGTTCATGCGTTTCCTGAATGACAGAAGCCACTGTTCTCACAATGTGTTCTTGTTGCATCATATTGTAATGTTTTATATTCTGAACAAAATGTCTACACCTTTTCTCAGTAGGATCATTTATAAGTGCTCCAAAAATAGAAAGCAAAGACATCTCTCTACTCATCTGCCACAGGAGACTTTATTATCAATTCAACTGAATGAGCTGGCTATTTAAGGTTTAAGTCATTTTACTGTGGCCTCCATCAACTGTCAGCTGAATACTTAATTTGAAACATTTATTCTCCTTTTGTGGGAAAATACAAGCGCTGCAGTGTATCAGCAATGTTCCCTGTTTGCGTTTCAAATGAAGGGTTATCTGATCTTTCCCCACCCCTTGGCATTTACGAAATCTTTAAAATCCCATTAGATAATAAAAAAATGCTCTGTCATCAAGCCAAAAAACAGATTGTCTTGTGTTTCTTATGCCCTTGCCACACGAGGACGAAAACGATAACGGACCGCAATCGTTATCAAAAAAGTATTCCGTCCACACGCAACAGGCACCAGAAACGTGTCCGTTCACACGAGACCGCTCGAAAGCGCTGGAGACGCTGTAGTACATATGCCAGGCCTGTACGTGGCGCTGTAGTCCTGCACAAAAGCAGCAAAGAAGACTTCCCACGCATGGTTGCCATGGTTACCATGGTTGCCATGGTTGCCATGGTTGCCCTTCTGTTTATTCTCCGCTGTGGACACTAGCTCTTTTTCTCCCTCCCCGAGGTAAGCGTTTGCTCCTACTCTCCGGTAGTCCTCCAGCAGATGAAAAACACCCACCTCTCCGCCTCTTCCAAGGGACGAGGGGACCGTACGGCAGAGTTTCAGTTAGATTTTTTTTCGCCGGTCAACATGTCCGTTAAAGTTTAAATCTTCCGGACAAAATTAGAAAAGTGCCGGTCAAAGGTCTTCTTTGTTATTTATTGAGCTTTAGAACAAATGAATAACGACTCTATATAAGAGTAAAACACGGAGCCTCTCTTTTCCTCCCCCTCTTCTGAGAGCCCAGCAGCTGATCTCTGAGCAGGAGAGGCGGGGCTATTGCGTCATCGTTATCAGGACATGATCGTATAGGCGTAAACACGGAGCCGTTTGCCCCCCCAGAGCGATTTGTTTGCGGATCTACCCACCTAGGGACCCGTTATCGTTTTCTGCGTTTCCGTGTCGGCCTCGTGTGGCCGAACCGTCTATCTGATAGTGAACTGTAGCAGATACGACCGTTTTCCTCCTCGTGTGGCAAGCCCCATAGAAAGTTGGACAGAACAGTTTAAAGTACACTACCAGAAACACACACAGTACAATCATGTGGGTTGTCTGAATCACATTCACAAAACTGTCAGTTGGGCCAATACCATTCTTCATATACAAGTTTTATACCTTTTTTGGTAAAATGAATGTCACCTGAAGATCCAATGTTAAAAGGAAAATCGGCCATCTTTAGCGTGGATCACTCATTGTTAATGATAAATGTAAAGTGAAGCAATACATTTTTTAAGTGGATGCTCCAGTATATTGATATATTTGTCTGCCTCCCAAAGGATCCCCACCAGCCTTATCCTCTTTCCAGGCAGCTTCTGTCTCTCTCCACTGCATTTCTTTCAAATGCTCAAATAAATACAGCTGGTATCCGAGTCAGTCTAAAAACTGTAAACACGATTCTTCTATAACATTTCCTGTACCCCTGCAATCTGGGATTCTATATTTAGCTGTGCGACACGTAGATAGATCCGTTTTAAAGCAGTTTTCTGAGCACGCCCCCTGGCTACCCAGATAAGGAGTCTGTGACCTCACCACTAGATGCCACTAAATCCAACACACATCATTGTATCCACCTTCCACTGTAGGTCGGTGTGCGAGGGCCTTTTGCAGCACTTGACTGAACAGGATTACCGTTTTAACCCTGCCTCTGTGGAGTGGCAGCTGAAGCACTCAGACATGCACCCAAACACATCTGCCTGCTCCTTACTCTCTGTTAATTTACTTAACTTTATTCAGTGAGTGAGACACAATATTATTTTGCATTGCCAAAGCTTCAGTTAGGGAATTAAAAGCATTTTTCAATCTTCCTGCCCTCTCTGCTGTCTCTCCATCACTCCATCCCTACCCTGCCATTGTGTTGGTGTTCACCCTCTTTAAAAGGGTCACTACAGCTTAACGCCTGCCAGCCCAGAGGCTGTTACGTAAAGCCCTCAAACCCCCTCTCAATACCTTTTAAACTGCCTATCGCTTGCTTTAAAATAATTATAAATCCTCCTGTGATCGCATTCAAGCCATGCGCTAAAACAAAACCAGGGAAGACTGAAGGGTAATATTGTAGATAATATATAAAAAGGCCAACCTGACAGCAGTGAGGACAGATTAAAGTTCACTTTTCTAATGGGACTTTTATTGTTTAAGAGGATTGGGTAGATTTATAAAAGTAAGTGAGTGATCCCCTGTTGCTTTTCATGAAATAGAGCCATCACAAAGCCAAAACTCTCGGCCCATTTTAGGCCTACAGTACTGTCTTATTTTGAATGAATGTCATGTCATTGAGATTAGGCCGTGGGAGATTGGGAAGAGAAATAGTTCATAAACTTAGACTGAACTCTGTGCCACCCACACCTCTCCAACTGCTTCGACACATAGGAATATTCAGGTGTGTCTAAAGACGGCTGTGGGGAGTGCATGTGTTGGAGAATGATATTCCACCGTGCGTCTGGCGGTGTCTGTGAGCTGTGTGAAAGGTACATCTGTTGAGGTGTGAAATACTATTTTGCCATTTTTACGGCTCAACCTCCCTGCCAGTCTTCCTCTCTCTCTGTCTTTCACTCTCACTCTGCTGAACTCCGTCTTTCTGCTCTATGGAAGTGAAAAATGGAGTTGGTGATTAATTTCCCAACCTGTGGATCGTCAGAAAAGGAGTGACAATTCTGACTGGATGATTTGAATTTGCTCCTTTTCTCCCTTCCCCTTATGTCTGGATTCTGTTTCCCATTCTACCTTTCTAACCCCCCCAATTCTATTGCTAATATCATTTTCTCCCAGGAAGCTGATGTCGGTGTTGAAGAGGTATCTGGACGTGTCCAGCCGAGGCGAACAGTGTGAGCCCATCCTCAGAACCCTCAAAGCCCTCGAGTACATCTTCAAGTTCATCGTCCGATCACGCATGCTCTACTCCCAGTAAGTGTCTGTGTACCTTTTTGTTGACTGACCATTATGTTAATACCTGTTCAATTTCTTTTAGGACCCACAATAATGCAAATAGACATTCTTGACCCCACACAGAACCCAGTGACTCAGCAGGAGTAATCGGTTTTGACAGTTCTGTGTGAGCAGGCTGCTGATTCGAGCACTATTGTTGCTAATGAGCATTGATGATGAAGTTCAGCGGCCGAATTAGAGCTAATGTCAGCGCAGGGCTGCTGAATGGGCAGCCAACGAAACACCAGGCAGGCAAAGTGCCTGCAAAGAGAGACTTATGACGCCCACTGTGCTGAGCCAAGAGCTGCACCGTAAGATCATTGTAAACACCATTTATAACTGCAGCGCAAAAACTGATGCTGACAGATCCGAAACATGTAGCACAACAAGGGGTGTGTGACTTGCCTATGGGTGACGTGTGTGTGTGTTTGATAAATAAGGCGCAGTCGTGTGACTGAGTGCTTGCTCATGAACAGAATGAAAGGTGTATGTTTGAATTGTTGTGGTGTATGCCTTTGTTAGTAATTAGGTTTTAGTTTTTTTTTGTCTGTGGGTTTATGTGTTTGGTATTCGAAATAAAATGGTCAATGAAGGTCTTTCTTTTTAATCTTCTCGGGGGCATCGACGGCTGTGTTGAAATTGGTGTGTTTTTCTATCAGTGTGCTGGATCTGTTTGTTGGTTTATTCAATGTGTTTGGATTTGTGTGAATGCATTAGTGTGGTTTTCCCAAGTGAGTGAGTGTGTGTTTATGTGCATGTACAACTGTCCACTAACCTTTGTGTGTTTGTTTGTGTGTGTGTTTGCGTGTGTGTTTGCGTTAGGGCTGCACGATTTGGGGAAATAATCTAATTGCGATTTTTCTGACAGATATTGCGATTCGATTTGCGATATTTGTTTTTAAGCGACCCAACGGAAGTTTATTGTAAAATGCGGCCATGTCTTCGGCTAGGAAGGTCACATCAACGTGCTCCCGTCTCTAGCACCCCCGCAGCCCGAGCCACGGGTGAAAGAACTAAACTTACACGAAACTTCCGTTGGGTTGCTTTAAATTCAAGCTTCAGTTTAAGATTCACCCTGTAATAGAAACATGTGATGGAGCATTACTAACCTGACTCAGATGGTTTGTTTCACCAAACCATGGTTTGTTTCACCAGACCATGTAGGAGAGCTCCATTGGAAGCCATTTGGAAAAGTATTTCAAAAATACTTGGCAGGTGATGGGATCAATCTGTCTATCACCTTCTATCATGGGCCACTTCTGATTGGTTAACAATGGCTGGTACATGTGGAGCACAGCACTTCTGATTGGTGTGGATGACTGTCACACAAGAAGAAACAAATAAATAAACGTTTTTAAAAGAAATCGCAGGCTTTGCGATTTGATAATCGCATCATTTGAAATTGCGATTTCAATTTAAAATCGATCAATCGTTCAGCCCTAGTTTGCGTGTTCCACTGCTCCTGGATTGACTGAGCTTCTGTCCCCAGCCTCCCAATGGTATCTCTGAACTGATAAAACTCACTCCCTTCTCTCTTTTCTTCTATCTGTCGCCCTCCACCTACCTGCAGCCGATAACTTCTTCTTGCTCTGCATATAAAGTTTTCACATTGACGTTTTTCCTCCTTGTCATGCCAACGGAGAATTGGGTATTCAAGGGAGCCAGTGGTTCTTTAGGTGCACCTGTAAGGTCCCATCATCATCAAGACTACCACTCATAAATAGTTAAATAGACGGCACTGAAGATGTATTAGCTTGTCAAACCGACTTTGTGTTCAAGCAAACTCTATTAGAAACGCGTGATGTTTGCTTCAAAAATATGTAAGGCACGCTGTACCAGATTTTGCTCTTTCCTTCACCTTCTGTCTGTCCTTCAGGCCCTGCAGCTTTCACATTACTTCCACTAGTCTAGTTTATCAGGTGTGTGTTTCCTTTTTCCTTCCCCCGGAGCCCTTGCTCTATATTTCTCCTCCTGTCTAACCCTTTCCTCGTCCCCCTTCTTTCCATCCCTTTTTCTCCTCTTTAGGTTTACCTTCTATCTTTACTTCATTCCTCCTTTTTAAACATTCTCCCTCTCTCCAAAGCGAAAGCACACAGCGTTCACATTTTCACAGACAAAATAAGTATGTTTTTCTAATATCAATATATGTTCTTATTAATGCAGTTAGGATTCTGTTAGGACATCTGCTCTGTTTTCCATGAGAAGCATTTTTCAGACTTTTCTTCAGGGTCTTTCACTCCATTTCTGTTGATACCCTGCCCTTCATGGCTCTCTCCGTATATCTTCAGTATTTGTTTGCTGAGCAGTCTAATGTATATGTGTTACCGCTCTTCTGTGCGTGTGATTGATGTGTGTGTTTGTGTGTTTGTGAGCACAGTGTGTACTGTGTACTTTTATACAGCTCTGGAAAAGACCATTCCACATTTTCTCTAAATCTCAATCTCTACATGTATGGCAGACATTCCATTATTTTATCTGTTGAATTCCAACATGGATAAATGTTGTCAGTAGTTTAGAGAATAAAAACAAAACAAATTGTTTTACTCAAACACATATCTATAAAGAGTAAAACTAGAGAAACTGATCATTTTGTAGTGGTGTCTTCATTTTACTCAGAGCTATATATATGTGGTGTGAGTTCTCAACCTGGTGTTATGACACCATCTCTGACCCCGATGCATCCAGACATCATCTCTTTACACACACCCACACTCACACACATATTCATGCACAGACAGGGCCTGTGGATTAAGCAGGACACTGGGTCTGTCATCATAACTGTACTCTGCAAAGCGGCCAGTGATAATACCGCCGTGTGTTACCGCATAATCCCTCCCCGCACATGCTACATTTGCTGTGTGCCACATGCTAATCCTTCCCTCCAGAACCCAACACTTCTATTGTAATTAATAACTGCAAAGCTCCACTGAATCACACAGAGATAGTGAGATGGGGGGGAAGGAAAGATGGATGAGAGAGACGTTTCCTTGGGGTGGAGGAAGTTAAACTCGAGCGATGGTAGAGGAATATGTGGGTGTTTGTTTGTGATGTGAAAAAGCAGCAACAAAGATCACCCAAAGTCAGAGGAGGGTTGTTATAATCACTGCAGTTGGTACTTATCAATGTTTACTTTAACCTTGTCCACATAATACTTTATTAGTTTGCAGCACTTTGGAATAGAATTCATTGATTTACAAGTCTGCACAGAGTTGGAGAATAATTACATTGCCAGAATGACTTCTTTGTCTTACAACTTTATATGTTAAATAAAATATTGACCGTAAGCTTTACATGTATAGCACCTTCACTTTGAATATATTTTAAACTATATTATTAAAGAAAGAAGCGAGGACCTGCAACCAATTCAGTTGACTCACAATTTCCATAAAAACACAGTTTTGTTAGTTTGTGCGTTACACTCAATATTTGTTACATAATGTTGATCAAAGATTTTTTAAATAAGGCTGTTTTTGCCTTCATCTATATTCAACTTGAGTTTATTGCCAGCCATCTTTGTTTTTACACTTTGTGTCTTATTTTCTCTCCCCACCTTCCCACCTCAATGATTATTCTCCTCCCTGTTGTTTCCTCTCATCTTTCAGTTCCTACCTCCATCCTTTACTCCATTCCCCTTTCTAATCGTGTCTTGTTTTCTAATGTTTGCCTCATTCATCAGAAAATCATTCAGTTTTTCCTGTTGCATTTCCATTGATGTCCTCCTCCTCCTCCTCCTCCTCCTCCTCCTCCTCCTCCTAGGCTGTACGAGGGGAAGGAGCAGGCGGAGTTTGAAGAGTCGCTGAGGAGGCTCTTTGAATCCATCAACAGCCTGATGAGGACAGACTACACCACCACTCTGCTGCTCAGGGTAATCATACGTCTTCACCTTGAACCCCATTCTTCATCACCCAGCTCTCATTTTTACCTTTTTTCATCCTTATGCTCTATTATTATTATTTTTTTTTACATGTACCTGTCTGGTTCTGATTTATCTTCTTCCTCCTCAATCCCAAACTTCTCTAATGCGATCACTATTCTGCTGCTTAAAGACATACAAACAGATCAAGTCACAGAAAGTTAAGCAGAAGAACTAGTGGCCCTGTAAAACATAAAATAGATATTTTCTCACACTTCTGATCAGAAGTTATTTGATGGCAAAGTCACCTTCTGTTCACCAACATCTTCCACAGGATTTCAAGACAGCTTTTTAACAGTGTTTACTTGTCCTGTGTGTGTGTGTGTGTTTCATCAGGTCGCTGCTCTGAAGTACCTGCCAACAGTCCTGCATGATGTTGAGAAAGTGTTTGATGCCAAACTTCTCAGGTAAGCTTGCCTTTAAACACTCAGGCACACCAACTCACGCACACATACACGCACGCACGCACGCGCACGCACGCACGCACGCACGCACGCACGCACGCACGCACGCACACACACACACACACACACACACACACACACACCAGCTCCTTATCTTTGGTCTCATTCAGTGACACTGACAGAGGAGGGGAGCTTTCAGTTCAGCTGAGGTTTTAGTCTTGGCTTTCTTCAGTGACCCCCATCCTTCTGTCCCACACCTTCCGCCCTGGTTCAGCCGCACCTTCTTCATCAGGTGATGCAAATCTCATCAAACTGACATACACGCAAGGACACACAATCTGCGCCTCCTCCTTATGCCCCTGAGTGAATTGACAATTGCAGTGAAACCATGAGACAAAACCCATTTGAACTCCTTCTCTCAGGCTCTCATCCTCCTAACGAGCGAAATTACTTGGAATGGCTAGTTTAACCTCTCTTTGACCCCGAATCAGTGTATATACCTCAGCAGTATTTAAGGCACTTTGTTTGTCCTCTAGCAATTCCACAACCTAACAATGATCCATTCTCTTGGTATGACCTTTTTACCTTACCAAAAGATGTTAATTGATGTTTACCTACCAGCAATGTTCCATTTTAAACACCCTTATCCTCACAGTTGTGCTTTTCACCTTTCTGTGATCCGTGTGCCTTTGTGTGTTTGTGGATTATCCACATCTGCCTACTTAAGTCCCTGTAGTGGCTCGATGTCAACACAGTGTCACGAAGGTGCTACCTAACACCTGCCACACAGACCAGAACTCGCAAATACAACGGTAGAAAGGCGATGAAGGTTATAGAGTTTCAAAATCAGTGCATATATTCTCACTTTCTGTCATTCAATTTCTCTTTTTCTCTTCCACACACTCATGCCTCCCGTCTTCTGCGTTTCTTTACCCACATGCAAAAATATACAGAGCCATCTGCACTTGAAAGTAAGGTCCCCATTGCGTTCCTGATCAGAACGGCCTCAGGCAGAGTTTCCAAAAGCATGCTGTGTGAATTACAATCAGTGCGAAATAGGTGTGTCTCAGCCTCGGTATAGTCACATTCCTGCACCTTGTAAACTCACCTATGGTGTGATCCGCCGAGCATACAAACACAGACATTGTCAGCTATGCCTGTGTTTTGTTTGCTCTAGTTGTCCTTTGTTTGTCCATGTGGGAATATGCTGACATTTTGGGTTTTAATTACATTCTACTCAGATGATTACTGGGCCTGATAAGTCAGCCTCTGGGCCCAGCCTGTCCTCCTGCCAGCTTATGCACACCAAAAGTTAAACAAACCTTTTGTTGTGTTTGTTAGCGGGGGTTGTGCAGTTCATTTTTAATACCATCAGTGACAGTGCTGTTGCAGCCTGTATGCCATCAGTTAAGTAGACAGAAACAAAGTGTGATACAAACAAGTAGACACAGGGTTTGCCATGCTGTGAGTATTCAATCTTTCTAAGTGGCATCGGGGCTTGCAACCAGGCTGTTTAATTATTCTAAAATTGAATTTGGGGGGCGTAGGATGATTCAAACCTGTGTCTTCATTAAAGCCTGTTTAGGCTGTGGCTCATTTGTTTTCATGCGGCATACACTGCTTTACCCATGTCTATGCTGCGCTGTGCTTTCAGTGGTTGCATATTTTATGACCTTGAAGGAGAAATGTTTAAAGTTTAAGTTACTGAGTCGTGGTTCCTTCTTTGATCTTTGAATCAATTTCAAGGTGGGAAAAAATGAATTAGGAGATTATGTTAAAAACTCAAAAATACTGCAATAATCTGTGGAAAAATATATATATAATAAATATATAAATTATTTATTTATTGTGCTCATTTTCAAGAGCTGATTATTTATTCCACTGCCTATTGCTTTCTCTTTTCAGTGAGTTGCTGCATGACTTTTATTCCTGCATCCCCCCTGAGGTACTCCAGGAACAGAAGGTGAACTCACTCCAGAAACAGAAGGTGGCCTCCATGACTGAAATCGTCAGCAGCAAACTCTTCCAGAGACAAGGTGTGTCATTTATGTTTTCTGTCATAGGCCTCAGCATTGAGCTGCTAACCAACAGCCGACTTAACGGTTGTGGGGAGAACCAATCACAGATGTGCCCAGTTCTGAACAAATACCACCACAGTCTGTGTGAAATCCTACAGAGCATTAGTTGCTTCTCACTTAAAGGTTGAGATCTGGTTAAAAGGTCTATTATACAGTGAGTAATTCCCGCCCAGCTACAGGACTGTGCAGACAGCTGTTCCCACTGTACTTTATGATCAGGAAGGATGTCCTTTAGTTCAAAGGCTTTATCTTGATACAGCACAGTGGATAAAAATGTGGTGCTAATACGGCAAGGGTAATGTTCCATTCCCTGTAGGGCAATCCAGTAAAGCACTCTGGGTAAAAGCATCTGCCACATGTTGAAAGGACAAACTGTTGTTTATTCATGTATGCTTTATTTTCTTTCCTGCACCATACACACACATTCAAGTCAATTTCATTAATATAGGAATGACATGGCAACCTATAATCTCCAAGGAAGCAAACGATATGGAGGATGACACTCCCAAATACTTAAAAAAGGAACAATGAATGATTTTTAACATGAATTCAACCATAATCTTTTGAATCCTTGATATTTGCTTGATTTACTCTAAGAAAAAAGAAGGGTAAACCTACTTTAACATTAACAGTTGCTTCAGCTTACATTCACCTTAATACTACATGGATATCAGTGTTTATTAGTCAAAACAGTATTTTTGTCAGTGGCTATTTTTTATTGAGGAAAAAAACAAAACAGTTTGGATATTTGATGCTAATGCTGTAAGAAACTATTTGAGTGCTGCTATGTTTATCTCCACTGACATTAAAATCAGCTCGATGTATCCGGGTCAGATACCATGTTATTACAATCAGCATAAGTGGCACCGATTAATGTTCTGGTTAAGGTCAATTCGAGTCAGCAGGCTGGAATAACATGGACCTAATCAGTAAACATTTGTAGTCTGAAGCAGTATCTGTTCGTTGTCTTTTGCCCTTGTTGTGTTGACATTCCCTATCCGCCCAGACTGAAAGCATCCATGAACATTATTGCAAGCAGAAAATGAATACATGGTTTACGCCTTATTAGTTGTTGCCAGTGAATATAAAGAAAGATGGGTGTTATCCATATTAATGTCAAAGGTAATACCTGCAGTTTGCCAAAGGAGAAGAAGTAATAACACCTAATGTGTGAGGCAGATAAGCGGAAAGTGTTTTCAGAGCGCAGCAGTATCATAGTCATTAATGTGTCAATGTTCATACCATGCCTATTGTTTGATCTCCCTAGATTTGGTGTAATTGCCAGAGACACATGTTTTTGTATGTATCGGGCCATTAAAGTACACTACACATTAAGGATCACACACTCTGCACCAATTTCACCCCCTACTACGGTTCAGCCCTATTATGTCAGTCTAATTGGCTCGTGGTGGGCTGATAAGCGGTAGTTTCCCCTGCAGAGGACCACACAGTGATGAATAGAGTGGGCAAATGTTGTGCTGCTGTATAAAACCGAGTCGATAAGGGGGCCCATCATCGGGCCTCTGCAGCGGAAGAATTGGAAAAAGGCTGTGAGTGATTGTGGTACACCAAATTTGGTTTCAGACAGAAATGGGTCTGAATGAGATGGGATGGGATGCATGCCGGGCTGTTGGGGAGAGATTAAGTTACATCATGGATAGTGCAGGTTGTGTATGAGAATGCATCCATGCGCACATGGGGCAAACACATTTGCATGTATCTGTTACAGAGTGACTGATGACACCATGTCTCGGTGTGGGTGTATTTGTGCATTTCAGTATTTGTGCAGCGGTGCATGCTAAATGAGCGTGGGCTCTGCCTTAAACGTTGTTCTTGCCCGGTGTAGCAGTGGGTCCGCTCATCAGTCAGCCGCTGCCAGCCGGGGCAATGGCCGGTCCACGATACGGTCCTTTGGTATTGATCTTGGCTCCGATGATTGATTCCCAAGGGGCCTCAACGACAGCCTGGGCCCTCTGGCTCGCTGTCAACATTCTCTGAGTCACACTCTGTCATCATGGAAGGAAGGTGAGAGGGAAGAAAGTAATGAAAGTGACAGGAGAGGGAGTGATGGGAACAACAGGTAGAAAAGAGATAAAGAGGTGTATACGGCATCATGCCAAAATGCTACAAATCAATTTAGGCAAACAAGGTCTCTGAATTATCAGTCAATGTGTGAAAACCAGATGGCTGACCTAAAACCATTTAGAAAGCAAATATTGAAATACTTTTAGCTCCAGTCAAAATCTGACTTATTTTAAAACCATGTTAAGAGTCATTCGAGAGGGTGGAAATCTCTATTTGTAGTAAAACACTTCAAATACCAGAGCAGAGGGATTCAGGCAGAGGTAGTTTAGAGTCAAATGAGGAATGAACAAACAAAGGCAGAAAAGATGGAAAATATAAAACTAATTTGCAAAGGAGGGAGACAGAAGAGTAAGGGAAGATGTTTTGGGAAAATAAAGGACTATACCCACTGGCAGAAAAGGAAAGGGGGATGACATGATGATTAGTAAAGGTGGGGCAAGTTTAGAGATATGGGAAAGATTGATGACAGTTGAGTGGTGAAGAGACACTGGCAATTTTAGGGAAACAAGGTATTCAGGAGAGAGGAGAGAACCGGTGGTGGTACAGAAATAAAACAAAATACCTTGAGAGTGAACAAGTAAGAGTTTGTGAGAGATATACTGATGTTGTTTTGCTATAAAACAGTCCAGAAGTGATTAAAGTTTAAGGCCTGCCCACACACAATCTATCAGCAAACCCGCTTGCTGTTGGTCCCGGCTCCCTCTCCCCCCCCCCCCCCCATCCTCCGGCACACTGCTTATTTATTCATTCGTTCTTTTATACATTGGTCTATTCCATCTCGATCCCTGCCTCAACAAATGAGGGCTGACGCTCAGTCTAATTGAGATGCATTTAAGCATTGGGATGCTCATCAGACAGGCTTGTATGCAAGGATGCCATTCGTCCAGGAGGCTGAAATATGTAGCACAGCTAGATTATATATTTATCATGGCTAATGGCCCCAGGTGTCCTATCACTGCTCTGCAATACATATTTAATAACCATACCTGTCTGTTTGACTGTCTGTCGGAGAGGACCTGCCAAGCTCCGTCTCCAGGGAAAAATGTCAAGCAGTGTAGGAGATGTTAAATGATTGAAGGGGAGGGTGTGCGACTCTGCGTGGCAAGAGTCGAGAGATCACCTGCTACTGTAGCTAATGATCGAGAGTGAGAATTTAAAAAACAGATAAGAATTAAAACCAGTAAAAAATTAAAAAACATCTCAGTAGTAATTTGATTATAAAAGTACCAACTGCAATGCAACCTATCTGTATTTTAATTATACCTTGATATTTAATTCATGAAGTGCATAATGAGCAGCACATTCGCATTGGCTCCAGTTATTCCGTCACATACTGTTATTGTTAGATTTTCTTAAGTGCCGTCATTGCAAGAGGGCATCTTCCTACAGCAGAAAACACAACATGTGGTTGTGTAGGGAATATAATCAGAATGGGGATTGGTTTCAATTATTCCTTTTTTTAAATATTTTGGTAAAAATATGCGGATCCAGAAAGTATGGTAACTACCATGTATTTGTTACTTTGCGTTACTCACTAGGAGAGTAGTCTCTATTTTTGCAATGAGGTCCTGTCACACTGTAGTCACATGTGTTCACTTTCTCAAATCATGGTTTTGTGTGTGTGTGTGTGTGTGTGTGTGTGTGTGTGTGTGTGTGTGTGTGTGTGTGTGTGTGTGTGTGTGTGTGTGTGTGTGTGTGTGTGTGTGTGTGTGTGTGTGTGTGTGTGTGTGTGTGTGTGTGTGTGTGTGTGTGTGTGTGTGTGTGTGTGTGTGTGTGTGTGTGTGTGTGTGTGTGTGTGTGTGTGTGTGTGTGTGTGCAATGTGCAGATGTGCAGATTTTGCCTGTTCATGTGCTCCACATGTCCAATTGCATCCTTTGGCTGTGTTTGAAGGGATTCTATTTTTTTCCAATGCTCAAAAATATGCTGGATTAAAGCTATTGGCAAGCAAATACTGTTTACACACACACATATGCAGACACAGGCACAGATACACATGTGCATCTTGTGGGGGGGTTAATCTGGTTTTGAGGCAACATTACATTTATGATGTGCATTATGGCTCATTTTAGGCAAATTATAATGCAATCACTGACAGATTGAGAGCATTAACACTGATAAATGAGGGGGGGGGGGGGGGGGGGGGGGAGAATGAGAGCAAAGAGCAGAAGGACAGTGGGAGGAAAGTAGCATTTTACTTTCCAAAATCAGGCCAAATCCCTGATTCCATCTAATAACCCTGTGCATTTTTTCAGCCATTCCCCCTTCTCCATCTGTACAGCTGGAGGGAAGACAGCAGTCATGTCACCCGTCTGGTAGAACAGATGAAACATAAACCACATTTGTTTTGGTGTGATGAATTGTTTGTGCTAAGTGTGTCTGTAACATAACATGATACTAAAACCATAAAACTGAAAATCAGAGAAGCTGCATTCTGCCATCTCTACTGTAAACATTTGATTTAAATGCATTATTCCCATCAAGCCATATAAACAGCAGCAAACCCATTACTTAAGTGTTAGTGCTTTACTGCCACACATCATACAAAGTGTTGACATTGTTCCCACCCATGTCTATATTTCCCCTGCTGTGATTACTTAACAGATGCATGTCAGGGCTTGATGAATATGTATGACTGATGTGCTGTAAAGATATTAACGTCAGGATTTAATCAGTGTTGAGTGAACTTTGTTGTTCCCGCAGTCTCTACCAATCAGCATTATTGACAGGTCACTTTAAGCCTGAGATATAATGTTACTGAGCGGGGTTTTCTACATCTGGCTAAGATATTACCCTGTAACCAAGTGGGATCTGGCTAGGAATGTCTATTTATGTCGTCTAAAGTAAGATTAGGCTGTGTTGGTATTCTAACATACTTTTAAAAGCAGATGTAAAATGCCAGTGTATTTAATAGTGTGAATACGGCACGCTATGTTGTGAGTGTTACACTGAGGGTAAGCAACAATTTGCGTGCAACACAAGAGCCTCTTATTGTTAATATTTCTCCAAGCCTTTCTCAAAGCAGCTGGTTGAGATGTCATTTCAAAGCTGTCAGCTTTACTGCTGCTCAGGGTGTTTGATTGTAACAGGTTGCTTGGTGGTCCAGTAAGCCCCCATGTGCCCATATGCTGTATCCTTAGTTATATGGACATATTAAGAGACAGATATGTGAATCGTAAAACTCATAATAGTCATTGGCTGTTGTGCCCCCCCCCCCAGGCTGTTAAAAGTGTTTTTATCTGTTCTCCTCCCTACAGTATCTTTGTTTACTGCATACCTCCTATCTTTTCTCAGTTCTCTTCTCTTTTCTCCTCTATTAGCTCCTACTGAGCCTTGCTTTCATATATTATTTTAACAACATTGGCTTTTGTTGCATCATATTAAGATTCATGTTACGCTGTACTCTTTCAAGATCTCAAACACCCTGCAAAAACTGCCTGCAACACCTGTCAGAAGATTTTGAATGTAAACTGGTTTAAAAAGTGGGGTTTGTGTCCATCGAGTGTTCAACAGCAGAGGAGCCATCTGCCACACGTTATTTTAAAACTTTTGTTTAACAGAATGACCCAAAGCAGCTGAGCTAACTGTAAAAGCTGTGGCTTGACGGTTTAAAAGAGTTAATAAGAGATAGAGAGTCAGTGTGTGTCATTCATTAGGGGTCTGCAGAGCCTGCAGAAGAACTAAAAGAAGGATGGATGAGACTAATGGAGCAAAGTGAATGGAGTTTAATCATTTTGGGAAATGCCTCTGTCTCCCAGTCTACCTCTGTCTCATTTATATTCTTTTCCATGCTTGTGTCTCTGAGTTCATCTCAATGGAAACTGAATGCAGACAATGACAGTAGAGGGACACCACGGTCTGTGTATCAGCACACCTGCCCAGTCATTTATTTGGTACGGATGTGATTGGTTAAATGTTAACCAGAGACATCAACAACCTGACAGAACGCGTGTGTTTGAATGGTAACGTGACGATGTGTGTTTCCATGATAATGGGTGTGTTTGCATGGTAACGGGGAATATTGTGTGTTGTCATGGTAAGGGTTGTGTTGTCATGGTAACACGGTGGGGTGTGCTGTCAAGGTAACGTAACAGAGTATGCAGCCTCTACGTTTCTGTTGCGTTACTGTTAACTCAGAAGTTATAATTCAGATATCAGTATTCACTTAGAACACATGATCCACATGAAATGAAACAGCACTACTTGTAAAAAGTACGTATTAATTTCTTTTTCAACTTGATAGTTGGTTTTGATTGCAGTACCCATAATACTTAGAGTAAGTAGTACTGTTCAGGTTCACAATGCTGAAAAACTACGATGCAGAATTAAAAACGTCATCAGATATAGGCTCAACAGTAGGCTGCAACACCATCATAATGTCCCTCTGAGAATTAGCCTGTCCACCAGTCAAAGCAGGGACATTGTTGATCTTAAGGCATTCATCTACCATTGATCCGCCCCTGGATCGTTTGGATTCCATCAGAAACGCTGGAGCAACCGATGTTTGCAAGAGACTAATTGGTCAATCAATTAAATATTCATATGGGAGAGGGAGCAGGGGAGGAAAGCAGAGGTGAGATGTGGCAATTAGTGGGTGAGTCATAGACACTGACTAAGACAGGTGGAAAGAAAGAAAGAAAAAAGATAATTTGAACGCTGTTTGAAACACAGGGAAAATTAATTGAAAGCTGTATCTAGAAGAATCACTCAGGGGATTATCTGATCAGTATCAGCAATATCATACTGACGAAAAAATAATCATGCTCGAGACGCCGCCCTTTACTGTGATTGTGTTTTCTTTGGTTCTGCTGACAGTGTTTTGTGCCAGGTCTCATCAGCATCATAGCAGGGAGAGCATTCATTCACACAGTCAAGATAATTGTATGCATTTCTATGAAAAGAGTCATCCCACTAAAACATTTAAATACGTCTATTTTGCACAACAGCATATCAAACAAGCTATACAAAAAAGAAAGAAATGTAAACAGACAAGCACAAACCTTAATGCTAACAGAGAAATAAGTGCTTTCTATTTCAAAAGGGGTGTAAAAATGGATCAAGGAAAAAATGTTAGGAGGGAGGGAGACGAATGAAGAATGGAGGGAGACTGGATGAGAGGAGACACCCACTGTGACACGGAGAGATGGGAAACATGCTGAGAGAGACATTTAGTCATAACCGAGCGGGAAGACAGTTGGCTTGGTCCCAGCCCCCTCTCAACTCAAAAGATTTACTTGTCGTTGTGCCTCCAAACCCTCTCATTATCATTTTTTCTATCACTCCGCCTTGCCGAAAGCAAGGGATGACAACTAAAGGAAGGGAAGAGAGAGGGATGGAGATACGAGGAAGAGAACAATGATTTACATGCCTCTTAGAAACTGAGATTGCATCTCATTATCATGTGCTATAGTTTATTGTGTTTGCCTGTCAAATGAAAAAATGGAGAAGAGATGAGCTGGCTGCTGAGCCATCAAAGCTGTTCTCTGTGTTGTGGTTGCCAGCACGGATGGTTGTCTGCTCTCATAAACTTGGTAACCCAAACACATAACCACACGTTCACACAGGCACAGAGAAATTCCAACTCACACATCAAATATCAGTGAAGCTCCAAATCAGACACAACAAGGACAATTCACACTTGGACACACAGAGACGCATTGCTTTTATTAGTCAAAGGCTGAGATTACGGCTAGAATAAAAATACATTTCGATTGAATATAGATGGGTACTTGAAGCTCTGTTGGTTCGCGCTCTGAATATGTTGTGTGTTGTGCGTCAGCTCCTGTGCAGATGAGGAAAAGCTGAAAAGCATCCCAATGTTAGCCCCAAGATATTGATTTCCATTTGCCCATCAGCGCCTGTTGGGCAAAGCTTTCTTCCCTAACATGGCTGAATTGATTTGCTGCACTGTTACACCGCAAGATAAAATGCATAACGCAACTAAATCACACAGGCAAGTGGAACATAGAAACACAGGTGTGAATGGGAAAGTGAAAAATACACCTTTGCCCTGAAAAAATAGCTTTAAAATGTTATTATTTTTTACATGTTGCATATCAAACCTCTTCAAATGTGACTAAAAGGTAACAACTGAACTGTATCCGTCAAATGCCTTTTGCAAGGTTCCAACAATTCTTCTTCTCCCCAGCCACTACCCCTCCTCTCCTCCTTATTTGAGCCGCTCAGGCAGAGTCTCTTTTTAGGCTGCTTTGTTACAAAGCTGCCACTAGCAAGCTCCACCAAAAAGACCTTGGCAAAAATGGTTTACGGTTATAGGATTAGGTCCATGACTGGGTTTAGACTCTGCCAATCCAAGTGAAGGATGCCGATTTGTTTTGAGGTTTATGGTGAAAGCCTTTCACAGAAAATTAGGGCTGTTGCGATTTACCGTGATATTTAAATATCTTAATATTATTTAATGTCAGTAATAAATGTTTGATAGTATGTGAAAAAATAATATCTTACCATTTTCACTTCCCCAGTGCCCCCCCCCCCCCCATGTGTGAGTGAATGAGTGTTTTTAATTGCCGACAAAACATACAGTAAACAAACTTTAAGATTAATTTCACTCATAGCATCATTCTTCTTTTTACATTGTCTACATATGTCAGATTTATTTTTAGTATTGTAATTTATTTTACCAGTTATTATCCTGTTGTAAAATAATATGGTGTATTTTTCCCTACCTGAAATGCTAAGTTGCTGAGTTTTGATTGAAAAACAGGGAATGGTAATCAAGAGGAAAGCTGTGAAAAGACCCATGGTGGGATCTGCTGAGAGACAAAAACAAGATGAACAATTACAAACAGAAGCTGGAGCTGAGAAGATGGAGAGTATAATATGCATAGAGAATCAGGAAACTCAGGGAATATACACAGCAGGTGATGAAAGAGAGACACACAAGAGGGAAGAATCCACCAGGAGGAGGGAAAGGAGGATATGCTGGCAGACGCTGCAGATTGTAAGAGGAAACAACATTTGCAAGGTTTTTGCATTTAAATACCCAACAGATCTGCCAAGGCAGTCATTTTGTTATTTCAACAAATGACTGCAACATTGAAAGGTCCTCCAGCTCAAATAAGGGCAATTGTCTTCCCTGATAAACTACTCAGTCAAAAACGATAATACTTCTCAAGCTTGTTTTGACTCAGTTAAGAAAATCACTGAAATGACCTCCGGTGGCTTAAAGAGTCAAACAAACAGGAAGCCTCCATGTTTGTTTCGACCAATTTTGTTATCCGCTGTGGGGATGCATCATTTAATTTAATTTAAAGAAGAGCACTTATTTTTGCATATCCCTTTGTTGGTTCAATCACTCACAGTTCTCCACAGAACTTGGAGTGTGCAATCAGTGCTGCAGAGAAAGTGTTCCTGGAAATGGACCTCATTTCAAATGCCCTCTGAAAGAATGACCTCGACCGTGGGACCTGCGCACACCAACGTAGCTGCTGTTCTTACAAGACTGAAAAGGACCTCCTTGCAATTCAAAGAAGTCCCTGAGAGACCTTTGGTTCAAGCTGAAGCAGCAGATATTAACATTCCTGATGTTATTCCAAGCCAGGCGAAGTGCAGAGAAATACCTGCAAAGTGAAAGGCACGGTTCCACATCGCTGACTGAAGAGTATCAGCCGCAGAGATGTATTACAAAGGCAGTCTGTACTTATATCATTGATCTCAGTTCATATTCAGGAGCTCCAGAGACATGATGGGAAAGGGAATGTAGGTAAAATCAAAACAGACCATTCACACCTCATCAGATCCATCAAAGTAGGATTTTGGAGATGAGCGAGTTATAATGGGTTTTTTAAAATACTTTTTCAGAGGTTTAAGAGGGGAAGCTGCTGCTGACTGAACCGAGGTGTTTTACTCTGCGTAAGAAACTTCCCAGGAGAGCAGAGGTTAAACAGAGTGTATTCGAAAAGCGTGAGAATCTAGTTGTTTTTCCATCACTATTGAAATTGTTGAAAATATATAATCTTCCAGTGTCAGCACGCTCTTTAGAAAGTTAATGAGTCAAGCAGATTGTGTCACTGTTGGTAGACAATGGAAATGCAGAAGGTTAAAGTGCATTGTATGAGTATGCCTGCTGCCTGAATATTACCAAACATTTTCTTCCTAATAATAAAATAATCACAATGAAACAGGACATAAGATTAAGTCTCAATAGTCTAGTTTTATTTATCCCTTATTTACTATCTGTTTCTTTCTCTACCTCATTTTGTTCTACCCAGGCTTAACTCTGTGTGTTTCTCAAGAGGATGAAGATACAAAGTGAGACTGATTATTCCTAACTCAAAACAAAAGATTATAACCCTAAAGAAATATAAACGCACGTTCTCTCTCGTCCTTCAGTGCAAAGCTAGCTAGTTAGATGCCCATCTAGCCTGTACAGTACGTGTGCATTACATTAAATGTTACACTCCATTTGCAGTAATGTCACGCCTGAGGCTTGAGTAAATGGGTTCTTCCATCATCCTTGACATTTATATAGGGTCAGTGTAAACATAGTAGACCTTGAAGCCTGCTATCATTGTTATATTTTCATCAAGCCTGGCTCCTGACACAGTAAAATAAAAAGCATGCGATGTTTCGTACAACAGGATACCATTTCAAACCAACCACCCCCTGCTATATACTCATATTTCGCTCCCCTGAACATGTTGCACCTATAAACACCAGCTGGCTTAGTTTCTTAGATCAATAGAAATAAAGAAACATGTGGCTTTGGGGTCATTTCAGCAGGGAATGAATTTGTACTCAGGTTTAGTGGTTCATCCAGCACCCAGAAGGCAGGTGGATTAATTCTCACACACACAACACTACCGCTATAAAACATAACCTATTGTTTTCTCTATCGGAAAGGACAAAAGATGATGAGTTTCTGTTGTGATGGATTAAACAGATTTAACAGGCTCTCTTCTCAAATACAAAGCTGGCAGCCTCTGAAGCACCATCTCTACAGCCACAGAACAGGAGCCCTCTGTCTTTTTCGGTTAAAGACACATCTTTGTTTCATGTTTTTACATTATACATAATGGTAATTATTTTTAAATTGCATGGCACTGAGATACTACTTATTTTTGTCTTCCACACTTATCGTGAATGTTGGATTTACTCTACCTGTCCAGCCCCCTCCTCTGCCTCCATTTTTCTGAGTCATGAGGGATTTTAGAGACTCATGCATCTCCCCTTCACTGTCTCTCTTAATAATAACCCCCCTTTCCTCTCTCTGTGTGTGTGTGTGTGTGTGTGTGTGTGTGTGTGTGTGTGTGTGTGTGTGTGTGTGTGTGTGTGTGTGTGTGTGTGTGTGTGTGTGTGTGTGTGTGTGTGTGTGTGTGTGTGTGTGTGTGTGTGTGTGTGTGTGTGTGTGTGTGTGTGTGTGTGTGTGTGTGTGTGTGTGTGTGTGTGTGTGTGTGTGTGTGTGTGTGTGTGTGTGTGTGTGTGTGTGTGTGTGTGTGTGTGTGTGTGTTGTGATGAAGGTCCACTCAGCAGGCCTATAAGCTTGGCTCAGTAAATAATGGAACTAACGAGCATAAGCCCAAATGAGCTTTTAATGGGCTCTGTCTACCTGCGGCTACAAGAGAGGAATGGGTGGAGGAGGCTAGGGGGCAGAATGATTAAAAAAGAATGAGACAAGAAAGGGAGAGGTCAAGGTAGACAAATGAAAAATATAATGGTCAGTTTTTAGCAATTACTGTTTCCTTACTTTGTACATTTGTAACTGCGTTGTTTTGGTATTGGCTATTGATTATTGATATCTGACCTTGAGATAAGTTACATTTGTTTAGTTTTGGATATCCCATCCCAGGTATGCCATAAAACACAAATGAGCAACACTATGTGCACATTATTTAATCCTATTATTTGAATGCAAGCTACCAGCCTTTACCTTATTATTGAATTCGCTATAAGATGAATGTATGACCCATTCAAAAAAGGGAACATATCATGAAACACTGACATTCAGTGTTTGTGGACACAAGATAGATACATGTTGGTTTCTGGAGTCATCTTTTAACCAACACACTGTAAAATAAATCCAACCAGTCATATTTTGTGGGCTGCATTGATCAGAACATTTGTTATTATTAATAAAGCCATTCAACTGTGTCTCATACACATCATTTGACTTACTCAGGTCCGCTTTAACTTCTATTTCCACTACAGTGCTTTTACTACCAGTGTCCCTTTTCCTTCCTATAACTAGAAGGCTCTGACCATACAGCATCCATAAAGAATGTATGGAGCGTTGAAGCACCATGTGAAAGTAGTATACATATAATAGATGCTCCATGTATATTAGCTTTTGACATGGATATCTTAACATAAATGAAAGTTTGTTCCCACTTAAGTGTTCTCGACTTTGACGTAATGTAATGATATCATTTTTTGACGATGCTCCGCTTTTGAGATACAGTTAACACAGAGGCTAAAGAGAGATTATGATCAATCAGATAGATGGCACAGAGAAACATTTGGCCACGGCGATTGATGAGTTGTCTGTTCGGCTGACAGAGCAGCATACATGCATGGAACTGTAAATAGACACTTGATTGATAACACCTCATTGTGCAGTCTTGGGTTACGGTTGCATTTCTTCTTCATGCTGCAGTTGCATCATTACTCAAAGTGTGCGGGCAAGGCTGTCTCCAGAAGAGCCACACCAATATATGTGGGGGTCTAGGGTTGAGGTATTAAAGGGCTTTTCAGAGAGGAACTGCATAAATGTAAATCTTAAGGCTCTGTCTGTTGATGTGTGTGATTAAACATCTTCAGACACTCGCATCTTTTATGGCCCTGCCTAAAAGATGTAAATAAAACATCAATCTTGCAAATAGGCTGTCTAGCACTTCATTTTTCTTACAGACTTGTTTATTAAACCTGTCATTTTGAACCATCGCTGGTTTTGTTTCTTCGCAGAGTGCCGTGATGTGCTGTTACCCATGATGCTGCGGGAGTTGGGTGGGGCACTTGCCAGCATGGCTGACGGGCCTCACGATGAGAGGAGAAATAGTCTGGAGCTGCTCAACAACATTCTGGAGGTCCTCAGCCGGGACAGTGTGGTAAGACGTAGAGCTATTTAATAGTAAAGAACACATAATGGAAATGTTTACACTGCACTCCGGGTGATTGTTTCAAATTAGACAGCGTTGAACACATCCAATATACTCTTACCTCATTCACACCAACGGTGTTTCGGGGCCGGTTCGGAGCTGGAGCTTGAAAAGCACCGGGTTTTCGTGTTCACACCGCAGCGGAGCAGCCTCTTAGCTCCGGAATCCGGTTCATTTCGAGCACCAAAAAATTGTCCGGCCAGAGCAAAAGCACCACATATGTCACGCTTACGTCGAGGCGGGGGCAGGGGCAGGGGCGGGATCAACTCCTGAACAACAACAAGAAGCCGGCGTTTTATCCAGTTTGTACACAACGATGGAGAAACTTAACAAGCAGCAGTGGTCCACTGAAGAGACCAGCTACCTACTGGGAATCTGGTCTTCCAAAGAGGTACAGAGGAAGCTGGAGCACAATCGGCCATTGTTGTTGTTGTCGGTGTCAGCTGTGAGGGGTTTCCGCGCGGTTTGGCTTTATGAAGCAGGCACGCAAACGGTTACGTCATGACGCAAACAATGACGCAATGACGCAGCACCAGTCAGACTCTGGGCAGTGTGAAAAGAGCCGGAGCTAAACCGAAGAACAGGTTCTGAACCTGAAAAGCTCTAGCACGGAGCTTGAACCGGAGTTGCGTTGGTGTGAATGAGGTATCTGAGGACATGTTGGGATCCAATTTCTTTGTTGACATTTGAATATAGTTTAGCTAGATATTATAAACTCAATCACAAATCATATTAACACCAAGTTCCTATGTGTTTCAGACTATCTCTCAACATCATTACCTCCCTCATTGTATTTCCTAACAACTTCTTTCATTTGGAGGTTTTCTGTGTAGTTTTACTCCATAGGCTGAAAGCAATCCCATTACCTCAAAAGCTGTTTGGCTGAACGCTTACAGTTTCCTGAGATATTTAAATACCAATGGTCATTTGAGGTGCAACTAAAGTGCCATAAGTGGGCCGCAACAACATCGGTTTCGACTGGTTTAAACTATAAATGTGCCAATGACCACACTAATACATTCTAGATTATTACCGATGAGGCAGACCAATAAGCAAACAACCTATAACTGAACTTTAAGCATTATTTGCTCTCATATAACATTAAACGTTCTTTCACTGGATTTTTATTAGTAAAGTGTTATAGTAAAAACAATGCAGGCAATAACTAAAAAACATTTTCTTTATCTTTTAAGGATCACTGGATGAATGTGTAATGCCTCTGAGCTCTTTGCCTGCCCAGTGCAATTTGTCTCCTAAAGAATAAAGTAAATAGCCTTAAGCTGTTTTGTTTCCAGTCCTCCAGTTGTGCAATAGTGCAGGCCTTGACCAATTAAAATCTAATTGATTGTGCCGCATGTTAGTCTGTTGAAACACCTTTAATACTCACACAGAACAAATACATCAATGGAATCCATCTGAGGTCTTTTAAATTGCTTTTGCAAGGTATTGGCAACCTGCTGGGTTTTTTAAGTGAAGGTGTGGCTCTTCTTTCAGCTCTACTTGTCTGGAGATCTGTAATCAAGCATGAGCCGAAAAAGGAGAGGAGAGGGAGAAGTACTGAATGAATGCAGTGCAATATGATGAGATTAGCATGCGCCGGTTGCGGTATAACAAAAGAAAACAGGCTATAGCTGAGATTCAAAGGGACATGAGAGGTACAAACATATTAATGTAAAAACAACAATGCCAGTGAAGCTACGTCTAATGCATGCTTTATATGGCATTAGGGGAAATGTCTGCTGATAGACTACATATAAGTGTCAAGACTCTTAGCAAAACACACACTCAGAGTGAGCACTAGTTCTGATATTTATTTCTGGATTTAATTTAGTACACATTCACACCATCTAGAGTGTGTGTTGCTAGACTGCATGGTAGAGTTTAATGAGAACCCTGACCGGCAAAACCTCTGCATTACTTCCTTTCTTTATGCTATGCAGCATAAAGAAAGGAAGAAGGGAAATCATTAAGAAGAGGAGAAAAAGCCCGATGGATGAATAATGCCAATGGCCAATCAGGGAGAATGAAAAACATTGAATGGAATGGTGAGAGAGAGAGAGAGCATTAAAAGCTAAACAGACAGAGGTGAGAGGGTTTATGTCTACACTAATAAGGTGGAGGGGTTCTACAAGACAACTATGCACTGAACTAGAGAAATGACAGTCTGAAATTGGAATGGGGGTGCAAGAAAACAGATGGAAGAAAACAACAGAAATAGAGGAAGACATGGGTGATGTGAGACTGTCTCAGTGTCTCACCTTCTGGCCCTCTATCACTTATTTTCATCCCCTCTCCTTTTGTTTCCCACCCATCTGTCTCTCACTCTCGCTCAGGTTGTTACCTGATTAAGTTGTTGCACAACAGATGTCTCCAAACTGGGGAGAGAAGCATCAAAAAAAGCTTAGATGTAAGAGAAGACAAAACAAAAGACAGATGCTCTAGGAGAGTTTGTGTTGAATGTATAAGTCAGTCTTGTTTGTGTATGTGAGTGATAGAGGGAGGATGCAAACAGAGAGAGACAGTAAGAAATGGCTCACCCAGGCTTCCTCGTTTCTTTCTTTTACCTATCCCCAAAACGGTTATTTTCACATTATTTTGCCAGCGAAAGATAAACCAGTACAGTTTGGAATACATGAACAAAGTATCGACATCTTTGTGTTTTGCAGGAGAGGGAACGAGCATTGTGCCTCATCTCCCGTCTTCCAGCTCTGACAAACCAAAATACCTACTGTGAGCCAGAAAGAGTTAGGCTTGTTTGGGATCAACAGCTGCGCCACAACCTTAGTGTGTGTGTGTTTGAGTGTGTGAGTGTGACACTGAGAGCGTGAGAGGGAAAGTTTAAGGTAGTCTCAGATGGAAATGGTATGCAAGAGGACACACTACACAGTTGTTCATCTTTCAGTGCCCTGTGGCTGAGTCAGTACATTTAGTGTGGTTTAATCTTGCCTTCATCTGGCCCTTAAAATATCATCTGCCATCAGGCCAGCACACACAGCAACACACACAGACACACAAGCAAAGTCAGTAGAAGAGAGATTGCCGTTTTAAACTTTGAACTTGAGTCTTTTTTCCCTACTTTAATTTATATTCTGACCTTTGCTTTCTGCTATTATTATGTTCTGATCAGCTCACACAAGGACATAAACAAAAAACGAATTCTGGTGAGATTATTATAACACTGTTAGCATACTATAAACAAATGCACACACACACACACACACACACACACACACACACACACACACACACACACACACACACACACACACACACACACACACACACACACACACACACACACACACACACACACACACACACACACACACACACACACACACACACACACACACACACACACACACACACACACACACACACACACACACACACAAGCACAAACACAAACACAAACACAAACACAAACACAAACAGACAGACACAGTCACAAAGATGCACCCTGCAGCATTATTGCTAAGAAGTGCTTGGAGGCAGCAGATGCCCCAGTAGTGAGTTACTACCCTCAGGCAAGTCTGAGTCAGCTTCCATTGACCGATTCTCTGTAGCATAGTGTGTGTGTGGTTGTGTGTGCAGGTTTGTATTTTGTTCTGTGCTCATGGATGCATCTGTCAAGGTGCATATTTTTTATGTAAAATTAGTATTTTTTGGAAAGAAGTAGCACTATTTGTATGCGTCATTAGTCTGACTTTATTTTTCATATACCACTGCCTACTCCTTTTTATGTTTATTAGTGTTGATTGTCAAAGCCTGCTTTTAATATGACTGACCCCTGAACAATTATCCACAATGTTTTCTTTTGCTTCATAAAGCAACTAAGTTGCTAGAAAAAAACCTCCCTTTCCAGCTCCAGACAGTAAGACCAACCATATGTGCCAGTTTAACAACACTTGCCATGACAAATAATTGTTATATTTCAACTAGGAGAAAGTAATTTGCCTTGGGAAAGGTTTAAGCACAGACTGTTAGATACGTCTTCTCCTCCTTGTTTGCCCCTGGGCAGATGGAGGAGAAGAAAGCTGACAGAAAAGTGGCTTCAATGGAAAGGAAAAGGTAGGAATAGGAAAGCAGATTTGCACAAAAAGGCCTTTGAGGTTCAAATGTCCACACTGAGGATGATTAACTGAATGTCCTGGTGAGGCCTCTTCCTAAAAAGTGAACCGACTTCTAACTTGATTCTCTTTGTTGTTTCATTTGATCTGCCAATCATCCATTCAGAGCCCGAGTGAATCTTTTATTGTGTATGCAAACTTGGTTATTTCTGCTGTGAGGAGAGTTCATGAGAGGGAAAATCGGCAACAAAAACAAACCTATACTTCTCTCTCCATCTTTCTCCAGTATTCCCGTCATTTAACTCTGCTTTTTGTTTTCAGGGTGAAACCTTTCAACATGTGCAGGACATTGTGGTGTCTCTGCTGAGGATCATCAACCGGACGGTCATCACGATGGGAAGAGAGCACGCCCTAATCGTAAGTACATACAGTAAAGGACTGCAGAACCTCCTCTCTTTTCTCACCTCTTTCAAATGTATTCATATAAAGACCAACCACTCTTCTGCTATAGGACTTCATTTTGAAACACAAAGTATTTCAACACAATGACATTTTGTTTAAAATACACACTTTATTGTACATACAAGAGGAAGATCAGGAAGAGAGGGGGATTGTGGGAGCTCACACACTGTTGGGTTAATTAGTGAGTGTGGTTTCATCCAGTGGTCTAATTGGTGGCAAACCTGTCAGCCAGAAGCAGCTGGAGTAGGTCCTTTTAAAATGTAATGGTTAACCTCTAAACTGCTGTGGGCTAAGCAGTGTGCAAATGGTGTGTGTTTGTGGGGAAAATAATGATGTGGGTGTGTTTCCAACAGGGATGGACGCTAGAGTAGTCTGCCAATATATAATTTATGAAAAGATACTGTATATTAACCCACACATTTTGTTATGATATACATTAAGACATGTATTGGTACAACTTAACTTTAAAATAGGATAAAGTAGCTTCACCTGATAAAAATACTGATTTGTCTGTCTATTTTGTTAAGATGTGTGTGAATGATTTTAGCATTTGTTTGCTTTATTATAGCTTAATGTTACCAGATGTTTATCTTATGTGAACAAGGTCATGTTTGTTATTGAGGAATAGCTTTTTAAAAAAGCGTTTTATTCTGTTCAATTCACTGGGTAACTTAGTGCATGTACTCACTGTGAAACTGCAGTCACAGTTGATGGGTGCTAAATCACATGAAACAGATTATGTCGGGCTCTCCATATGTTGCACAACAACAAAGCATTCCGCTGCATGATTTTTGCAACGTGAACTTAAGCAAAGCTTCAGAAATACACAGCAAGTCTCACAGTGATCATACAGAATGTATAGGTGCTGTATCAGCTTAGGCTTTGCAAGTATTGATACACATTTGAAACATGAGTACAGGCCGATAACTAACTGTTCTACCCCCTAGTTTGCATTGGTTCAAAGTGTGTGTGTGTGTGTGTGTGTGTGTGTGTGTGTGTGTGTGTGTGTGTGTGTGTGTGTGTGTGTGTGTGTGTGTGTGTGTGTGTGTGTGTGTGTGTGTGTGTGTGTGTGTGTGTGTGTGTGTGTGTGTGTGTGTGTGTGTGTGTGTGTGTGTGTGTGTGTGTGAGTGAAATCCTTAAAACAAGCTTGAGTTTACAACAAAACACTTCCACTTTGTCCTGGTGAGGTCAAAGGTGAGAATCAATCACTCTGTCAAACAACGCTGACAGCATTTTTGAAAGCACTTTGAAAAGGTCTATCGGCGTGCTGCCTATCACTTCTTCTCTTAATATATTCTTAACACAGCCCACTGTGCTCTCCAAACCCTGATATCCATCCAGCGAGCTGTTTGTTTCCAGAGAGCATCATTCTGTCCCACATATGTCCTCTATAGCTATTCAGTCGTTGCTACATTCATGTTGGCTCTCACTCCGTCCAAAGACACAGTATTCCGATTTTGTTGTTAGATTGCTTGGATCAACAAAATCATTCTGATACCAGTGCTTATAGCTGGGACTCAGAAAAGATTGATGTGGGGATTATTTCCCAGCTGTAGCGTGAATCCATCTTGGGATAAATCCGTTCATACATCTGTCCATATGCCTCACCAACCACTCAGCCAAGTGAAAAATAATACTCCTGTCTGTCATCCAAAGATTTGATGCTTCATCTCTTTTTTAATTATAATGGGAGAACAGTATCCTCACTTTGAGTCAAAATGTAATCTCATATTAGCTGCTTGAGTCCCACAGAGGGAGGGTCATGGTCGTCCTCAATAACCCTCTTGGGTATATCAGAGAACAAAGTTCAGCAGATCCCCATTTTCTCTTTCTCTACCTCGTCCTGTAATGTATATTTTGTAGAGCTGAAGATGGATTGCCGTGGGAAAAGTGCCATTTACAGGGATGCTGCTTAAAAAAAAGAAGCCACCACTGAAAATGACACTGAAAAACATGTCACACCCCGGAGACCAGAAGGGGAACACTATGTTCCAAAAGTTTGAGGCCTGTAGTCTCCTGCTACACCCATATGCTTGGAAAGGTGCTTTTTCCCAGATTTTACAGCCACCAAAAACACTTCTTACGGAGCTTCTTGACACGCGCCTTGGTGCTGGGACGACTTGCGGAAGAAGGGGCTAGGGTGGGCTTGGTCAGAGTCAATGCAGGAACATCATACTCCCCATCCAGGGCCTCCATCACCCCCTGGAAGCGTCCCTCCTGCTGTCGGAAATCATGCTCCACACTGGAGAGGAGAGACAGAGAGAGCCGGAGAAGGAGGAGGAGACAGGAGAAGCAGTGGGAGCACAGTTAGAGTTTGAACTTGGGTCAGTTAAAGTCAAATTCATAAAAATTGCCAATTTATTCACAAAAGGAGATTAGATATGGGGGTGCCGAGGAGCGTATGAGCAGAGCGTTTTGACTACAGGTATAGGTGTACTCTGCAGAAAGAGAGATTAGAGAGAGGGATTGAGAAGAGGTGAGCGAAGGAGTTTTAGTGACATTAAAATGTAAAGTGGATCGTAAATTGCTGACAACACCTAAAGACAGGGGCTGTACTCACGCATAATACATTTTTATATAGAGGTGTGAAACCATGTTGTGTTCTTAACTCTGATACATGCACCTTCAGCAAACGCACACACACGCACACACACTCCCATTTTCACAGAGGTCTCACTCTGCACGTATTTCCAGCCATTGTATTCTTTCGCGCTTCATGCACCGAGAGATGACAGGCTGGTGAGACGAGTGGATTGGGAAGAGAGCAGGAAAAGAGAGGAGGGAAAGGGGTCTTTTCAGAAATGGCGGAGCTAAAGAGAGGAGCATAGGGGAGAATGTTTTTTTCTTTGCTCTTCTGATGTGTTCAAAGCAGACCCTCTTGGCTTTCCTTTTCTATGCTTCTATATTTCCACTGCCCAACTCTCATCTCTCTCACACTTTTCCTCTCCATCTCTCCGAAGTGGCCACCGCTGCGGGTCATAGTGTAGCCTTGGAGTTTCTTTCTCCTTTCAGTAAATTTGTTTGTGTGTGAAGGATTATGTGAGTGTGTGTCGAGTTGGATTATAGGGGAGGAGTCGCATAGGGCCCGGCATCTGAAGGTAATGAGCCACATGATGAGGCAACACACACACACACACACACACACACACACACACACACACACACACACACACACACACACACACACACACACACACACACACACACACACACACACACACACACACACACACACACACACACACACACACACACACACACACACACACACACACACACACACACACACACACACACACACACACACACACACACACACATATGCATATGCTCCTCCCCTGACATCCATCATGAGCTTCTTCCACAACAAGCCCCCCGGCTGAGTGTGGGGGGGAAAGGGAATGTCCATGGATTTATGGAATGAAAGAGGAAAGAAGCTGATTTCTCCTCGACGGGGGGACGCAGCGGTGGGTAAATAAAAGAAATAGCAAGCTTAATAAAAGAGGGCAGAGAGGTCCTGAAGAAAATAAATCTCAGAGGGAGGTAAAGGAGGAGAGGAGGAGGGCAGAAATGGAGGCACAGACGGAACGAGTCATAAGGGGAAAGTAAAAGCTCTGGTGTTCGGAATATGGCTGCCATGAATAAATAATAAAGGAGATGAACTATACCTATACACAACATATATATATAAGGAAACATAAGTGGTGCACCTTTCCCACATTCACTCAATTTATAGTGGTTCTTGTTTTAGAGAGGACTTTTCTTCCTCTGTCGGGTCTCTCAACCTCCCCCTCTTTAAATTCTCTCTAACTACCTCCCTCTACCCATATCTACCTCCCTTCCACCATTGTTCGACAGATTACGGCACAGTGGGAAAAGCCCCTGCTCTTAATTCGGTCTGCAAGCTGTCAGCTTCTTTGCAACTGTGTGCATGACTGGGTTAGTGTTGCTTCTAAGAACCTGTTAAATGTTTAAACCTTCTCTTTTTGTTTAAAGTGAAGGTAAGTCATGTCGTGAACGGGGTTATACTTAGGTTGTGCATGTAGTGTGTGCTGTTACTGCTGTATGAGTGGAAGCAAGTCTCAGAAGTATTTTGTCAGTGTGTTCATATATGTGTGTGTTTGAAGTGTTCAGCGTTGGGAGAAAAAAGAGGCCTGTCAAAAGTTCCTCTTGTGATACAGATTAATTAGCGCTGACAATGGCAAAACATCTTCAGGCAGCCAGCCCACATCAAAACCACTTTTTTCACCACAATTCATTAGGATGGATGGTTCAGTCCCACGCGTAATTTATCCTCCGCTTATGTGTGTCTCCTTCCTATCTCTCACGCTCTTTACTGAGAATCCTCTCTGAGGGCTTGATAAGGCCTCTCATCAAACAAATTGAGCTTCTGACTTTTGTGTGTCTTTGTCACAATGGGCAACTGGAAATTGTTTCTGCATATATAATGTGTGTAAAGGAAGTTATGCTGATATATGAGAAGAAAAATGATTATGAAGCAGATACTGCATATCTGTCTAAGTCATTAACATTTTCAGAAAGCGTGAAGTATATCCGTTTCTTTGTTTGTCGGTATGTATGAGTGTGAGCATGCAAGTAAGCATGAAATGCATGCATAGACGTATCCAATAATAGCTGATTCATTTTTTTTAAATTAGCATATGTGTATACATGATCATATTTGCAACTGTGCAAAAGTTGGAAGGTAACATCTGTGAAACTGAGAAGAGAGAAAAGAGGGATGATAATGAAGTGAGAAAAGCAACTTGCTGTTGAGATCCGGATAGCTCCAGGCCCTTGGAAAACAAGTGGTCTAAAGATATCTCAATTCAGGGCCTTGAAAGTATTTTAAAGTCTTATTTACTGTTATTACAGGATTACAGGGTAGTTTCTTTTAAAGGTAAAATAATAACATTACATAGAACAAAATAGTCCTTTAAGTCCTGTAAACAGAATGTATCTGAACAAATGTCATACACCTCTACATTTTGTTTTTCTTTCTTTCTTTTGTAGCCTTTTTTAAATTAAGTTCCATCATGTGAGGACATTTTCGAAAAACTGAACATTTACCAGAATAATGCTTTCTTTGAGCAATCGTGTTTGTGAAATGCTACTTCAAGTGCTTTCATCTTCAGGTTATGTTCTTGTATATGAGAAAATGCACTGTGTAGAGTGGGGGAGTTGTGTCTGTTATATGTATATATGTGCTCATCTGTATGAATCTAAGGATGTATGCTTCTATTACCATGTGGCAGTCCTTTCCCCGTGGAGTTCATTACAACTAACAAGGATCCGGCTGTTTTAATTAAGATCAAGGGGAGAATAGGGTGATGAGGGAGTTGGAAGAGTGATGAGATGGAGAGATTAAATAAAGTGAGAATACAGGAGGGATGCATACATATGAGGCTTCTGGGAAGCTCATTTTTTTGAGTGAGGGAGAACTGGAGAGATAAAGGCCCGGAAAATGTTTCGTTATCCCTTGCGTCCTGCATGAAGATTTATATTTGTAAACAAGCAACATCAGTTTCAAAGCATAGTTTAGGTCGTATACATGCACACAAAACAGTTTAAGACTAAAATGAGGTTTTGATGCCAGATTATTCCAGTAACAGCAAGTAGACTTTTCCATTTCTATATATATATCTATATCAATATTACTATACAAGGCAGGTGTGAACGCACCCAAGACAAGTTAATAATCTAGAAGGAGACACACCTGCCTTGTATAGTCCGGTTGAATCGAACCCTGGTGCGTTTAGTCGCTTGGTCCGGTTCATTTGGGTCGGTGTGAACACAATCCGAGACCTCTTAAGTGAACTAAACAACCGGACTCTGGTCCGCTGAAATAGGTGGTCTCGGAGCGCTTGCTTGCGAACTCTGGAGCGGTTCATTGCTGGTGTGAACGCAGGAAGCGTAGTATTTACGTGTCACAAGAACGCGGATATCTTCAAAATCTTTAGCGAAAGAGTCTTTCAAGACACCCGTGGTTGTTTAGTTAAAGACTGAAGCAGAATGAAGTGTTGAACAGTGTCGTGTAAAGTAAAAATTATCCGTCAGCTACATAAAAGAAACAATTTCCCCACGAGGGATTAATAAAAGTCCATCTTAAAGTAAGAACACCTGTTGTCGGTGAAACGCCCGTCCTTACTGCAAAACGTCTCTCATTATATGTGTTATAATGTTTTTTAACGGACGTTGTCTGATTATATAATCATATGCGCGGGCCGCTAGTGTCTGTTGATCTCCAGATTAACAGCAGCATGAGAATAACCTGCCGAAAGTGCCGATGCTCCATGGCGGAGACTCCGGTAGAAATTTCCGGGATTTGCATTTTTACCCCCTTAATGTCTGACCAATGGTTGAACAGCATTTCCGTGCACATGACTTTGGTTTAAAGTTTATAGTCCGTTCGAGTTTTGCCCGTGTGAACGCAAACCGAACATTCTGAAAAATGAAACAATGAAACAAACTGTCGTCTGGTGTGCACCAGAAAACGGACTATTAGGTGTGAATGCACCCTTAATTCTACTTTTCAAAAGTAACAAAGAAAAGACAGCTTCACTGATTATTCTTTTCTGCTTGGATGTTGTTCGTCAAAACCTGCCTGAGCGGTTCACCATGACTGTCGCTGTGTCTCTACACACTCACCAAGCCAAGAGTACACACTGATGTATTCCTAAATGGACCCTGGCTACTCTTTTAGCACCATGTTTCCATCCACACATTTTGATGTGGACAATTTAATTTAAAAAAGCTGGATGGAAGCACCAGCTCCAGCATAACGTTCCCCGGCAGAGCTGTCAAACACACTGCTGAAGCTGTTGGGGAGACTTTCTGCCTCCTCTGTCACCATTTGTCTTTATAAGCAACCAGCAAAGTTTCATATTAGCTCAGACAAAACAACCTGTCCGATAGCAGTACATTCTAGAGTATCCATCTCTGTTTCAACATTTGTTTCCAGACATTGAAACCTTTGCTGAGGACTCTTTATTTATCTGGCGGACAGAAACACACTCTCTATTTGTGGCCTCAGTTATAACCTTGGCTTTCAATGACTTGTTTTTATTGCTCATTTTCTTATTGGCTCTGAATTTCCTTTATTGTGTTATCCTATGAATATGCTAAGCAATAACGATCAGACAATTGCGACAGGCCACTTGTATTATGCTACTGTATGTTTAAACAAACATTTCCAGCTTGTGTATGCAGTGCACATAAAGAGTGTGGGAGTGGGATGCAGGTGATTAGAACGTTGGCATGTGACAGATGGAAGGATGTAAAGAGAAAAACGGTTTGATTGAAAGTTAGAGATGAAAGAAAGATAGCTTGAGCATGGGATGAAAATATGGAGTGATTTACATAATGAAAAGGGATGGGAGGATTAAACTACTGTATGCGGTATCAGATAAGGATGCAGCTCTGTAAACTGCATAGGATCCGAGAATGCAATTACTTATTTAGGCCACACACACGAGGGACCACGGAAACAGGGAAGATGCATCACTTAGGTGCTGAATTAATTTGCCTATTTGCACAGAACAATAATTGTGTGTCTAAATAACTTTAAGAGCATCCTCGGCTAATAGGGCTTGGATTCATTTCACTATTGTTGAATGGGTTCACACACTGTTTCATATAATAGAGATATATTGTATGAGAAGTACAATTATCAGAGACTGAGAAAAGGGCAGAGGCAGCAGGATACCGTGACGAAAGACGAGAAGATACAATAAAAGATGTTCTGAATAAGTCATTCATTACAAATGGAAAAGCTGAAAGAAATCAAGGGGACAAAAGGCATGCAGTTGTTTGGGTTGTGTAAAGCCGTCAGCTCATTATGCCGGTTACCTGTAGATGATGCAGGCTGTCTTTTGGCAGGTGGGGCAGTTGTTAATGTCCTGGCCAGTTCTGTATGAGCTGCGCCTGCAGAAACAACACGTGTAAAACAGGGAACAAATGCCTTTTTTTACCACTGATAATTAGTTTTTATTTCACTAATAATAACAAGGATCAGGTTTTGTTGTTTGGAAAGAAAAATAAAAGAAATAATAATTTTGAACTAACAACAGGCTCTGATTTTCATACTGAAAGAAGTATCATTCCCTCTACTGCTGTTGTTACCATTGGTATTAGTCTCTCCCACATCAGTTGTGTTCTCTGGGGATTCTGAACGGACACAAAATAGCTTGTGATGTTTTGTTGCACCCGAACAGTATTCAGGACGTCACCTGAAGACCCTCGTGGGTTGACTGCTTGGCATTCCAGGCAGATAAATAAAACACCAAGCGTTGTGTTCAATGGCTGTGTGGGTTGGTTAGTTGCAAGCCAATCATTAGATGATATCAATATCATAAACAGTGTTCAGTGACAATTATCGTTTTTTTTATAAATACCAATTTTAAAAAATGTTGTTTATTTCAAAGAAAACATGCTAACACATTCAAACTCTGTTATCCAGGTTGAACAAGACTACAGAGCTTGTTAGGAAATAAAGTCGGATAAAAAGATCTGATAAGCTCTTGCCGACTGCCATTTAATTAAAAGGCTTCTTTTTGGATTGGAAAAGTTGGCTGCCCCTTTACTGAACTGTGTCGACGAGGGAGTGGCTGATTTATTTTGACAAAATAGTCATTTTAATTACATGGGGTTAGACCTTGTGACTGGCATCATTCCCCCCCCCTCCCCCCCCCCCCCCCCCCTCCCTACAACGCCAGCCAGACAAGACAAGTATTTTCTGCGGGAGAGAAAGAAAAACACACGGAGCTGAGCACAGCCTCTTAGCTCAGCCGACACTTTTATCACAGCAGCCCACTTAGAGTGCTTTCATTCCTGGCAGTGCATCAGATGCATGCAGACCCTCTTACTTGCTGGTTCTCTTTTCTGCGTCTCTTTTTTCTCTTAATTGCGTTCTCTTTCTGTCTCTCCTTTTCTCTCCTGTCTGCACCTTTTAAACCCTACTCTCACACTCTTAGTATCAGTCATGAGCAGGCAAACACTCACACACTTTGAAGAATATAAATACATATTCTTATGCAGTTGCTCACACAGGCCAGGACAGCATGTACTGTACACCGAGTTTACAAGACCTGGTGTGCGGCTCAAACTGCATTTCTCAAAGGTAATCTGATAGGGATTAGTCTGAAGCAAGAGACATCTGGTAACCCTGAACAGAAAGAAGAAGGGTGACAACATGAGTAAAGATTAAAAACACTTAAAGAGGAAGTTTAGGTGGACGAAGACAGATCTTTATAGAGAAGATGACACACAAGTGGAAGGAATTGGTTTAAGGTTGTTTTGGAGGAGGAGAATAATCAATACGCAGGATGGATTAGGAAGAAGTGGTTTGCAAGTTAGGATGGGAGAAAGACACATAGAATAAACTACACTGACAGTAAAGGTGAAATGAAGAGAAGAGAATAGAGAACGAAAACAGAGTGAAAGCTGACACTTGACAGCAGGGCAGAGTGATGGACAGGTTGTCAGGGCCGATAGAAAGGTGTGAGGGAAATAAAGTGATTCATAGTTTTTTGGTAGCAGGCCTGATGCATATGTGGAGAAAGATAGACAGAAAAAGGTGGTAATTAATAATGAAGGAAATAGAGGTGCAAGGGCAGAGGTATAGAAAAAGGATGAATAGCTTGAAGCAGGTTCAAGAGCCTCGAAGAAAGGGAAGGGCTTTGATTAAAATGAAGTGACTACGGAAAGCAAACTGGGATTTATGACATGGAGAGAAACAAAGGATGTGGAGCAGGAGAGGAGGGTTTAAGAACAAACATAATTAGCAGAAGAGAGAGAGAGAAAGAAAGACATGATTAGTTTGCTTTGTCTCTCAGGGACCCTTACCTTGGGGAGCTTATATACCCTAAAGGTATATAAGATGATTATCTGATAGCGTTGAACACAGACAGGTATCGTATATCCTTTTAGAATTGGATCTCACACACACACACACACACACACACACACACACACACACACACACACACACACACACACACACACACACACACACACACACACACACACACACACACACACACACACACACACACACACACACAATCACACGACAACCATTCTCCACTGGCCTGACATTTGAAATCTATTACACAGACTTGAAAGCCTGTCGGTGTATATTGCCATAGAAACTCAAGTATACTCTCTTCTCAGTCTCGCGCGCTCCCTTGACACCATCTCTTCTTTCTCTCACCCTCTTACTGAAACAATACTGGAAGGAATATTCCTCAATTTTTTGCTATTTGTCTTGGTCCCTAACCCTCTTGTTTTGTGACATTTCACACAAAATCTTCCACTTCTCCTTCTCCTTTTCTTGTTATAGCCTTCTATCCCCTCTACCTCTTATTCTCTCCCAATTCACCCCCTGTAACTCCCTTCTCTCACCCTTCGCTGAGGGCCTTGCTCTTCTCCAGGTCTTGTATGACGTTGAGAAGCACCTTGATCTTCTCCTGATTCGACTGTAGGTTCTCTTCCACACTATGCAGCTGGCTCTCCAGCCCGCGGGGGGGCTTCCCTGTGGTTTTATCCAACAACCCTCCGGGAGCTCCATTACATTGTGCTTTCAAATGAGTCGTACAAGGCAGAGTGTGGTCCTCAAATGATTTGCTCTTCTGTTTTGTGTAGTCCTTGAGTTTCATCTCTTCCTTAGATGTTGTTTGTTTGGGAGTTTTTGGGGTCCCCTGGGTGCTTTTGGTTTGCGCAACGGGTGTGGCTGGTTTAGAACAGGTGGGTTTCGAGTTTTTACGTGGAGTTTCTGTACATTTTAAGTCACTGTAAAGGGAAGGAGCTGGATGTGTAGCAGTGATACAGACTGATGTGTGTTGGTGCGTGTGTTCATCAGTGTGCTGGATTTTAGCCGACTCATACTTGTGTTTGACAGATGATTGTGGCTCTGTTGCCTCAGCAGATGGTGTGTGTGGTCGTTGTGTATGTGCGGCAGCTGTAGTTCTGTCTGTGTTGTTGTTGTTCACTTGTGTGTCAGTTGTTTGCGTGGCGGAGTCCTTGTAATGCGTAAAGTCTGCAGAATGTGGCCTTGTCTGCTGCTTCGACTGGTTTTTGTTCTGTGTGTGTGATGTGTGGTTGGAATGTGAGCTGTGTGTTTTTGGTATAGTGTGAGACAGCTGTGGTACTTGAGAAGTCTTTAGTGATGTATGTCGGGGGGTGTTTGCTGTGTTTTTGGTGTAAGACAGAGAGTCCAGGGCAGGCTCTTTTCTTGCTTGGTTGGGAGCAACGGACGGTTTCCGTGGCGGATTAGGTAAAGTCTGGCTGGCTGATATTTGATTGACAGCCTTCCTGCGACATGCTCCTGTGCACGGTGTAATCTGTGATCGTCTCCGCCCACATGCCCCACACATGTTCGGTGGGGAAGTCGGCATCACTCGACAGGGCCGCGGCGGGGTGGCGTGCACGGTCGTACCAACACTCCCCGTCTTCAAAGCCGAGCGTTGGCCCTCCCCTCGTAGAGACTGCACCCTCCTCCTCTCCCGAGCCGGCTCCTTACATTCTGAGGCGTCAGTGCAGACCCCTCCCACTGCGTCAGAGGCTACCACACTGCCATTTGTATACCGAGCTGTCCTTTTATCTTTAGTGTCCTTGGGGTTTGTCCGTATATTTTTTATCTGGCAGTAAACTCCGCTGCCCGACCCCTGTGACCCCATGTCTTCCTGTGTCAGGGTGTTAATCTCGTTCTGAGAAGTGTCCTTTGACACTAGCAGACTGTTGCTGTCACTTCTGAGATCTCCCCATGTCGTTGTTTTGTCCATTGACATGGATTGCGGGCGATGTGAGTTGTTTGGTTGGCTGCCGTGACGTTTGATGGAGGAAAGAGTCCGCAGCCCGGGAGATGTTTGCACCCCGACACTGCACAGCGGCCCCCATCTCCCCCCTGCCAGGGGAACCCCCAGCGCAGGCACCGGATTGGTTGGGTCAGCCACTCTCCTGCCCATACTCCCCCGCAGGTCGGCTCAGCCCCCTGGGGAGCTGAGCGGGATGGAGTCAAGCAGTGACATCGGCCAGCGTCAGCAGGATTATGTCCAATACAAAACAGGGAATGTGTCCAACATTTGTTTACCCAAATGAATTTGTGTGTTTGTGAGGCAGCGGGAGAGAGTTTGTAAGTCGAAGCTGAAGACAGGAATCCAATAACCAATAAGGCTTTAAACCCTCAATGTCCTTTCATTAATGACCGCCTTACTAGATTAGCTACTCCTGATTGGACATCACTGTCAAGGCTTTCCTCAGTTTCTAAGCAGCGACCCGCAGATGAGGAGTTGGAAGGATTCTCTGTGCATTGCGAGTTTGATCTGGAGAGAGAAAGGAAAAGAGAGGCAGTAAATGAGAGAAACCACAGAAAGGAGGGAAACAGGGAAAAAATGTGAGATTGGCTAGAAGACACAGACATTAGGCACGTAAAGCACCATATAAAGGCTTCAACCTCGACTGAATGCACACACTGACCAGATCGATAGAACTCTATCAACCTCTTATTAGACTAGCAGGTAGGTGGCAGTTAGGGAGGCAAAACACTAAATCTCAGCAAGCCGTTCCTCTCCAGGGAGCAGAAATAGGGTATCTTGAAGGTAATAGCTTATATATCTATATATAAGTGGACCCCACCCTACCATAGCAAGTCAAAAGTATTTGATTTAGGGACTTCACATATTGTATTTTTGTACATAAAGACACTGTGTGACAACTTTCATATGAGGTTATGTATGCCTCCGGCTCCATGATGCATCATTCCTTGACATCTCTCAAAGTTGCCTTTGGAAATCTATCAGATGAGTTCGGTATGAAACTACCATATTGTTACTACTGATCATCCTGTTTGTCAGTGCGGTTGAATGTTGCTTAAACCTTAGCCTAATATATGTGGATGTATTGGTCAATGGTTTGTTAGGAAGAATGATTTAAATTTGTTGCTATATTGTTTTTAAATCTTATCTTTAATATTATTGGTAAAACTTTGAATTTCAAAAATGGAGCAAAATCAGCCATTTTACTTGAACAACTTGAAATCACTTGAGAATTGACCCAGAATACTTGAATGTTGCACTGTGACACTATGATTAGCTGATGAAATTAGGGCAATACATCAACATTTTCCTCTGGAGGAAATTGGGTCATTGCAGCAGTACGCATTGCCTGGATACATAGAAGAACAAAAAGTAAATGTACTGTAAGAGAGCAAATAAAGTTTGTTTAGATATACTGTATTTATGAGTATGAAAAACAAGATGGAGCAGAATTTGTCAGTGATTAAAACGTATCAAATCACCTAGCCACACCTATTAAGCTCTTTTTTTTTTTAAATGTAGGTGTTTGGCAGTTATCTTACACGATTGTTTTGTGAGTTCAAATTGTCCGCACACAATGCAAGCATCAATATATTTTAGACGTGTTGTGGACCCAGGTCAGACATTTCAGCCGCTTTCTTTCTATCCACCTAATGTCAATTTAAATCAGACCCCTGCCCAACTCGGGAAGCCAGTATGCTGAATGTGGTTGCTTTCCAACAAATGTCTTTTTAGGCAAATAACAAGAAAACCAGAAACTATCATTTGTGCATGAAATTGAGTCCGATGCATCAATCAACCAATCAGCAGACAGAACTCTTCTTTTTTTCTCCATCAATATGTCGTTTTCTTTTGCCCCTATCTTCACCACAGTGTCTTCCTCTCATTGCAGTCAGTGTGTGATGTTAGCCTAACTGGCATACGAACAAACACACAGAGGAAGAGATTATTTCATGCCAGCTGGTGCAACATTGCAGCACAGATCCTTGTGTTCTAGGGTCGAGGTTGGAGCGGTGCAATATTATTCAAAAATAAATAAACTATGGCCTTGTTGTTTACAAAACCATTCAATAGAAGTTCAATTGTATTCCCTTTGCTGTTCCCAGTTAACTGAATAGAAACAGAATTTACATTAATAATAAGGAATAGAAATTAAATATATGTTTCTACAGTATTAACAGACTTACATTTACAAATACAATCATACACTTACATACAACCGTGCATACAATAAAAATGCCACGAAACATAAAAACACAACAAACACAAGACATCAGGTAAGCTTCTTTTTTTGTCAATTCTAATGTGTAGTGTCAAGTGTGAGTGCTGTAGGCAGGGTTTCTGATTTCTGCATTGGACGAGTGTAAGACTGTTGCAGCTCTCTAGTAGTCTGGGTATTTCTGCTCTTGTTTGTGAGAGCAAAGCATTGAGTGGCTGTTTCATCAACATCCAATATTTCTTTGACCAGCTGAATGGCTGCCTGTCTCCTCCTGCTCCGAGGAGATAGGATGTGCGGTGGGGGGGTGCAGCCTCTGGAGAGGATCCTGAGTGCCCCCTCTTTGCATCGTCTCCAAGAGTGCAGCTTGGTGTGTGTTGCATCCCATCAGGAGGACACTGGTTATAACGTTCAACGTCTAAGTTTGTGGTCAGTAAAAATGACACAAAAAAAAAGATTATTCATTAAGCGTTTTGTTTGAACCGCCAAGGAAGATGTCAGATTCATGTTCGGGGTTTTCAGAGTTTTAGTCATTAGCCCTGTAGCGGTTACAAAATAATTTCTCTTGTGGACTCATTCTGCCTGGGATGTACCTGACTGCTGATATAATAGTTCATATGTATTCAGGATTAAAGTTATGCACACATTCACTCAAAGTAACGCTCTGTGTGACATATATCTTCTCATGTTGAAGCCGGATGTCACATGCTGTTTTGTCAGCATGAGCAGAATAGAAATGGGCATTTTAGCCCTTTCCACTGACAGCCAGTGTAATTATTATTGCAGCCTTTCTGGAATTTCAGTTTTCATTTATTATCATTAAATATGAAAACTGAGTGAATATAGTTTATTATGCTGGTGGTCTGCCCATGGGGCCGCAGTATTGGATTGGGAATAATATTATTTTAGACAGTTCTCAGTCTGTATCCCTACTGTATGAACCTCTCTTCATGTTAGCTGGGACAACAGTTTGTGTGTGTGTCACATAGCCCTGTGCACTTAGTGCTCCTGACAAAGTTCCCGGGACACAATGGTGCTCGAGATCTTCACTGACAGCTGGCGGAGCTTCCAAATATAAGCACTTTACATAAGGCACTATAGATCAAAGGACTTTCTGCTTCAGTGACATATTGCTGCTATTTTTATGAACATCTTGACAGTGTGTTAGTAGCAAGAAAGTCTATATTGCTTTAAAGCTAGAAAGTGGTCACATTATGTCTGACAGTCTAGACTGTTTAGGATTTGTTGCCAGGGTAACTGTGGTAAAAAAGTTTCCTGCAATGGGCCACAGAGGCCCTTACCCAGAGTTCACCCATCCTTTCAGGTATGCAATTATAATTTTCCTACCTTTCCTCCCTCTCTCATTGGGGTATAAATGTGGCATCCTCTTGCCTTCTGTTTGTGTGTGTGTGTGTGTTTGTTTTTGGTAGTGTGTGTCTGTGGGAAATATATTTGCAAAGCATGACCCTCAGCCACCAGGTGGATGAGAAATGGACTGAGATGTGTTTTCGTATAATAATGATATTTTTCCTGAGAAAACAGAAATGGAGAGAGAGAGAGAGAGAGAGAGAGAGAGAGAGATGCAAAGCAATTTGAGAGAGCAAACCATGTGCATGTTTGTGTGAAGGCAAGGGTGAAGATTCCAGATGTGCACGCATATGTACAAGTGTGCATTTCTGAGTGTGTATGTGTTTTCGCCCTGGAAATCAAGTCAATTTCACTGCAGTTAATTTCCAGGCATTTGTTTTGCATGATTTTTTTACTTCACCAGAAGCCAAGCCAGACACCAGAACACCTGCTGCAGCAAACTTCCTCTCTCCGCTTGCTGTTCCTGCCTATTTGTGTGTGTGTGTGTGTGTGTGTGTGTGTGTGTGTGTGTGTGTGTGTGTGTGTGTGTGTGTGTGTGTGTGTGTGTGTGTGTGTGTGTGTGTGTGTGTGTGTGTGTGTGTGTGTGTGTGTGTGTGTGTGTGTGTGTGTGTGTGTGTGTGTGTGTGTGTGTGTGTGTGTGTGTGTGTGTGTGTGTGTGTGTGTGTGTGTGTGTGTGTGTGTGTGTGTGTGTGTGTGTGTGTGTGTGTGTGTGTGTGTGCGTACCATCTCAAGTCTCACTCCTCACCCCTGACCTGCAGGCTGTCAAGTGACACCATATCTTCAGAAGTCAATTTGTCTGACTCGCCCGACTGTCTCTCGATCTTTCTACCACTCTCTAGCTCTCTTTCTTTCCCTACATCTTATTGGAACAACTCCTCTCTCGCTGCCTTCACTTTTCATCATTACCTGTGTTTGTTGTGGCACTTTTCCACTCACCGCCCCCTTTCCCATCTCTGTCGCTCTTTGATATTCTGTGCATTTCTCTCTCCCCTCATCCTCTGACTCTATATCAAAACGTTGTCTCCCACCCACATCACACCTCTGGCTGTGCAAAATTAGCGAGGAGGAGAAGGGGATGTATGAGAGGCGTCCAAATAAAAGCAAAAAGAGGAGACGGTAGCACAGGGAAGTGCAAATTGGTGGTGTAGGGATACAGGGCGAGAGAAGAGATGAAGAAGAACGACCACAGACAAGATGAAAGTGATGCTTGTGTGTGTGAGAGGATAAGAAGTGAAGGCCCATTTTCCTAAGTTGACATCTCCAAAAGTGATTAATAGGGTTGGTTAATGAATAAACAGAGGAGCATGGCGGAGGGAGATGCGTGACGAGACATTAAAAGAGAGGAAGATCTGGGGAGCGACACATGGCAGGCCAGTAATCAATACGCGCTGCAAAGCATGTTTGAGCATCTGTCACCACAAACACTCACACTGCCTCAAAACACTTCAGGGAGTTTCTAGACATCTTTTTATAACATCAGTTTATACGTGCAATGAGTTTAATTTACCAGTTGGTGGATATGGGCAGAATTATCTTTGTGTGTGTGTGTGTGTGTGTGTGTGTGTGTGTGTGTGTGTGTGTGTGTGTGTGTGTGTGTGTGTGTGTGTGTGTGTGTGTGTGTGTGTGTGTGTGTGTGTGTGCGTGCGTGCGTGCGTGCGTGCGTGCGTGCGTGCGTGCGTGCGTGCGTGCGTGCGTGCGTGCGTGCGTGCGTGCGTGCGTGCGTGCGTGCGTGCGTGCGTGCGTGCGTGCGTGCGTGCGTGCGTGCGTGCGTGCGTGCGTGCGTGCGTGCGTGCGTGCGTGCGTGCGTGTGTGGATGAGTGTGCACCTACGCCCAGCAGTGTTAACAGCGCACTAAATGCTCCAGTGAATCAGTCCCCTGTTGTTTCAAGGTGAGATCATTTTTCACTCACCGATTGACGGGTGTGTGTTAAAGGGAGACCTAGACTCGCTTTACTGCTCTGTAATCACACTGCTTTTCTCGCTAACTGTCTCTCTCCCACTTACCAAGCAGAGCCGAACAAACTGAGCACTTCACCCATTTGAGACAGGGCACACACTGCATTTTGGGTTGTGTAGTTCTTTTGTTATTCTGCTGTGTGTGCTCAAAGCAACCAAAGATGACTATTTTAGCTTTCTCTGATAATGCAAGCCTTTGGAACTGTAAAGATAACAGTACATTATGTTAGGGACCATTTTGTCGTTAAGAGATGTCACTCAAGTTGGCACAATGATCTGCTAGGTTTAAGTCTGAGCTACTAGATTATTAAGAGCCCTTGTTCTACTTGTTCTAATGTAATTGATGATTGGAAAGGACTGCCGTGGTGATCAGCAGACAAGCTGTCAGACAGGTCAGTTTGACGCTCATTACAGCTACAACTACCCTGCTTCACTCGAAATCACACGGTACTAAAAAGGAAACTCAGCAGAATGACTTGGAATCCTTTCCCAGCTCTTTAGAAAATATAAGGCTGCCTATGCTTTACTTTGAATGTGAAATGAGGATACATGTGCGTGCAATAAGTAAGTTAAGAAAATATCTTTATGTGAGTATTAGAAGGAGAAGAACATACTAAACCTTGCAATTCATTATGTCCAATATTTGCTGCATTACAGATGTAGATGCTTTTCTAATCATTTTTTTGGTTTGTTTTCATAATTGGTGACCATTTTATACTGGGTCGTTTACCATTCCAGATATAGCATCGTAGTAAAGAATCTAGTTTTTGCCAGTATCCTGTTGGAGGTGCTAGAGGGATGATTGAGCTTACGAAATGTATGCGTGGCAATGTGCTCATTTTAGCAACCCATAAACGGGCTGGGACTGATGCTGGAAGGTGTTTCCATCTTGTAATATCTTCTTCTATTTTCTTCAAAACTAAAGAGTAATTTGTTTTAGCTATAGATGATAAGGAAGTAATAACCTTAATACCTAAATAGAGGACCTCATTTGAAACATTGATTTGGGGTGGGAGGGACACTTCACTTTGGCCTATGTTAAAAGCATCAGTGTTGATTTTGATAGGTTAATCTTGTATCCCGAAAGCTTCCCAAACTGCTCCACTACTTCCAAGACACAGGGGAGGGTTCACTGAACATCTGCCATACAGACTAATGTATCGTCTGCATATAGTGATATAGAATGTGACGTTCCACCTATTGTGATGGGGGAAATCTGAGGGCAATTCCTAATGAATTGTGCCAGTGGTTCGATGGATAGATTGAAAATGAAAGGAGACAGAGGGTCTCCTTGCCTTGTACCCCGTTTTATGTCAGATAAGTCGGAGAAGCTTCCTCACACACATACTCGAGCTGTAGGATTCACATACAATGTTTGAATCATGTTAATAAATGTATCTCCAAAGATCAGAGGGGGGATTGGCATGCTCACATTTTAAACTATATCATTGGGCATTCATATTAAGATCTCTCAGCTATTGGGTAGATGAAGATAAAATGTCATCTTGGAAGAATATGGAACAAGACTTAATAGCGCCGATAAGATTAAGGGACTTTGTCCTTTTAGGTATATCTACCAAAAAATGTGATTTACTATACGGTCCAATTTTAACTTATATGATTAAAGTGTTCAGAACAGCAGGGAAATTCCGAAACTTTAAGAGTGTGTGGTGTAGGTCATCTCCATTATGGAACAATCATAACCTATTGACTGGGGGCAAACCATTTAACAACAAAGCTTGGGTGAATAAAGGTATTAAAACTCTTCAGGACATTAATGGGGAAAATTGTATTCATGACTTTCAAAAACTGGTCTCTCAATATAATATTGATCAACATTCTCTCTTCTTTTACTTTAGAATAAGGTCTGCCTGTAAAGCCTATGGGGTCCCCTGGGGGTCAGATTTGAAAGAACATCCTATTCTGCGTTGGGTGCAGAGTGCTCCCAAACAAATAGTTTAGTTTATCTATAATAATCTTAACTCCCAGAAATATATGCCTACATCAGGAATGAGAGCATAGGATAGGGAAATATCCACTTTAGAAGAATTAAGGATTGGATTGGGATGCAAATTGGGCTAATGTTACGGGTGCTTCAAAAAACCCAAACCATCAGTATATACATCTGAAATGTTGTCAGAGCATATCTAACACCAATAACTAGACACAGAATAAGATTGGTACCTGACCCATATTGTTCATTTTTGTCACCAGGGAACCATTGGCTCTTTCTTACATGTGGTATGGGAGTGCCCAGGAGTATTACACTTTTGGTGGAAGGTTATTAGTACCCTTACATATTTAATAGGGTTGAGATTACCAATGGAACCTGCTGCACATCTTCTAAATGATGAATCTCACATTTCCCTTACGTGGAAAACTCGCAAAATCTGGCTAACAGGCTTGACTGCAGCTAAAAAGATTATAGTCCAATGTTGGAAACCTCCTCACGATATTTCAAGTTCTCACTGGCTTCCGAGTTTTTTCAACATTTATTACCTTGAACTGCCCTCTGCAAGAATCAACGATGCAAAACCTGATACAATTTTAATGTGGACAAATCTGATATCTAACTTAAAGGAGCTCCTGACCAGATAAGAATGCTATCCCTGAGGGGATATTGTTGCCCTGGTGGTTGGTGGAGGGGGGGGTGTGGTAGGTGGGCGATGGAGTGGGTGGGTGGGGTTGGGCTATGGAGTGGGTGGGTAGGTGGGTGGGATGTAGGATAGAGGGATGGGATTTAATTAATCCAAAATGTTGTGCAACCTGAATTGTCTTCTGTACTGTGTTGTAAATTGAAGATGTTGCAATAAAAAATGTATGATAATAAAAAAAATAAAAAAATTGGTCACTGGTTTCACCTTTTCTAAAGTGCCACCATACAGTACAACGGTAACATGTATCCCTGTCCCTTAGACACACAGAAGGATCCAGTAATGATCACCAAAACACCACCACTTAGTCAGCTTTGTGCACTCTGTTTCCGTTGTGTGTTTTAATTGGATACAACTGTGTTTTTCATGGACAGTGCACTTTAATCAGCATTTCAATCGAGAAGCCAGAAGCCACAAAGGCAAATGTTCATCATCTCACAAAAGCCAAGTATCTCAGCCAACGCTGCATAATGCGAGGTTGGTTCTCAGTGAAGCATTGTCTGGAGCAGATTGTGTGCCTCGCTTATAGGACGTGTCACTTCAAGGCAGTTACTTTCAACAATGGAAACTGTTTCTATCCGGCTGGCAACATGAGAACTTAATTTTGGTTTCCTACACACATATTTGATTCCATTCAATTTGATGGCAATTATAAGAATATTTAAATGACTTTGCTCCACAGCAATGGTTCCTAAACTATTTAGGCCACTGCAATTCTTTGTAATTGTGACCCAACACTTCACATAACATGAATAGATGTACAATAAACACAATTAAAAATGACAAAATGGGGTCTAAACACGAAGCTCAGTTTCACAAAATGTTTAAATGTGTTTATATTGTATATTATATATCTAAAATAAACAAAATAAACTGGAAGCTATTGGCTGCATGTCACCAGAGACGAGAGAGTCACATCACACAGTATATCAAGTTTGAAACGTGCAATACCTCTGTAAAGCAGAAACAATTGATATCCACTTCCCACAAGCAGCTCAGCAGAAGAGTCTTTGCTCTGATTGTTGTTGTGTTGTTTGTCTCAGACTGTGTTGAGGGCTGAGATGTACCAACATGTATTTGAGCTCTGTTCCCTGTGTCAAATCTTTTCCTTGCTTGCTCCAACGGTCACAATTTTTGGGGGATTTACTGAGCTGCTGAAAAACTCCTGAGGCAGAAAGCATGTTGTGTTATCATGACAACCTGCAACAATCAATAGATGTTTCAAAAGTGATGTGCCGTATTAGAAACACACCATAAATGAACAATGCTATGATAAATATTGCGGCACCCTTAGCCGTTCCTCAAGGCATCCACTTAGGGAGCACTGTTCTAGAGCACATTGTGTGCTGTGTGTTCATATATTTATGGTACAATCTGGCCCACCATCTTTGTTACGCCTATGAGGATTAAGTTTGCTCTGAAAAAGAATGAAAAGCATGATTTCAAGTGTTGCCTCGTGTGCCCTCAGAGCGATGGGTTGTCAGCCAACACTGTCACTCTTCAACAAGTGTGTGTATTATTAAACACTCAGTAGTGCATAAATAAGACGGAGGCTGGAAATTAATTAAGTTAGATATTACTTAATTTTGTATTAGACCTGTGAGGAGTTGTCATCCTTTTCTCTGAGGAACCCTCAGATGATGATAACAAGGATATTAACTTTAACTCATTAATTCAAGTAAATAAATGAAAGGGTTAAAATATTAAATAAACTTCCACACATATCCATTCACCAAAAGGATTTGTTGAGACAAGCTCCTCTAGCACACATTCATCCAAATAGATTGCATTTTGTCATTAGTTTCAATGCATTTGAGCTTCTTTTGCTTGTTTATGAGGGGGAAATTGGACATAATTCGTAGAGATCTACTGTTCCACTCAGAGGGTCCTAAAAGAAGAAAATGGAATGTTCTGCTTGGTTTTATGGTGTGGGGATATTTACAACCAGGTGTGAAAAGAAAAGGGCTGAAATATAGACAAAGGGCGTATCATTGATAAATCCATCTGCCAGCTTAATTCATTTGTTTTGTTGTTGGCTGGAGGAATGTGTTGGTTGAGCAGTGGTGCAGAGAAACCAATGTAAAACTGAATATTTATGAGAAATGTGCAAATATTTGAACATCAGAGATGAAGCGGGAAGTGTTTAAGTTAAAAGAGGACTTGCAGATGCGTGACCATACACAACGTGGCTAGTAGCGTGTGATATATTCCGTTTTGGATATCTTCTCGAATGTGCATACCCCTCTCTCTTTTCTTTCTCTTTATGGCACCTCTTCTTTTATGCCTCCATTTTACCTACCCTTAATCTCTCATGGCTTTCTGTTCTCTTTATCCTATTCTCTCACGTCACCCCTCTCTTTACTGCCATATCACTCATCCTGTCCGCACATCCCATCCTATCTCTCCATCATTAACCCCCAATCTATCTCTCCTCCTCTTCCCCCCATCCTGTTGCCCCTGCTGCCCTTCTGTCCTCTCCCTCATCCATCTTCTTGCCCCTCTGATTTTCTAGATCTTTTTTATTTCCCTGCATCTCATCACCTGCTCTGTTAGCAGAGTGTCAATAGCAATAGCAATGACACAAAGATGCATATGAAAGTACACACTTCTTCTTCAAGCCTGTCTCACTGTCAATCTCCTTTAATCTCTGTCTCTCTCCCTCCCTATCATCTTTCATTCTCAGGGGGAAAGTGATGTATGTTAAGTCAATGCAGCCTAATGTCATAACCCATTGATTTGCTTTCCCTGGTCTCCAATTAGAATTGTACAGCTCCAAATTATCTCGTCATGTGCTACAGGAGCTCAAATGTATGCAGTGTTATCTCTGCCTGCATGATTTTAATAGACAAGATGAAAGGTTGCCAGGATAAATTAAGTTTTAGTTTGTGTGAGTCTCAGTTGACTTAAAACAAATATACAAAACTCCTCAAAATTACAATAATATTAGAAATACCTTCAAAAATGCCGTATTCAGATTCATCACTTATTACCCCAAGCTCACTTATTTTTTAGCATAAAGAAATGCGTATCACAAACTTTGTTTTATTGCCACAGGTCCAATGTTGTAAACACTTTTTTATGTTTTTCATGCAACATTGAATGAAATTGATGACATTTTTGACCTTCCTCTTCAACATTTCCCCTGTGATGGACTAGATGAATACTGTCTGTGCCAATGAAAGGCTGTGATAGTGTAACATAGACACATGCACACACACATGCGTAGGCACAAACAGTCATTCTAAATGATGTTCTTAACTGATTGATGAAGTTGTATAATAGTTAAGTGCATGGGTCACATCTATCCAAACCCTCAGTTCTCTCATATCTGTGCACATATTTGCTTATTCTCTCTCGGGCTCACTCGCTCTCTCTCTCTCTCAAACACACAAACACACACACACACACACACACACACACACACACACACACACACACACACACACACACACACACACACACACACACACACACACACACACACACACACACACACACACACACACACACACTATACATACACGCACACCCATACCCAGATGCACAGGTTCAGCATTAGTGTATAAGAGAAGGGTTATTGCAATATAATCCCATATTAAAGCTGTATTAGCTGTTCTGAGGGTTTTTAATAGCAGCGGGGAACACACATAAAAACACATACACACACATACACATACACATACACATACACATACACATACACACACACACATATGCACATATGTAAATCAGCAGGAGCATTTGGGGTATGTGTTCAAAGCAAAAGTTGTAATACATTTGTGTGGTAAGACAAAAAATGCACGTAGACGTACTGTACACAGACGTAATCATATGCAGCTAATCCTACTGTGACAGATGGATAGGATTACTCACCTGCAATACACACACAATCAATCAAACAAACAAACACACACACCAACATATACCAACACTGTGATGCTGTCATCACTGTCAACTCATCACTCTACTTCTTTAAACAGAAATACACATACATTTAATAAAGTTGCTATAAACAGCATTTCCTGAAGTAGAGCTGCGCTCACTTTTGTCAAAGCTATCGACTCTATAGGAAACCCATTTTACCCATTATTATCTAAATATATTGATAAATTGTTTGGTCCCCTCAAAGTCTTCAGTGAGGTCTTGTTGTGTGAGTCATACACTCAGAGGTGTTCAGGTCATTGTGATATAAAAATAAGAAAATATGTATGCCCGTGTTTTCAAGAGGAATTTTAATATTCACTTTTGTATGAAAATAATTACTTTAATCACTATCAAAATAGTTAACGTTTATTTTCTTAATTTGATTAACTGATCTATTAGTTGACCAATCACTGCTGTTCTGATGTGTTTGGAGTCCAGAGGTTAAACCTAAGGATATTTGCCTATTCCTCCCACGGGCTCACTGTCGCTTGCTTCCATTCAATCACCAGGACCTCCATTCAAGTACTGACCAGTGTCCTACATCTTGAATGAGCTGCTTTAAAGTACAAGCTGTCCGCTACGAGACCAGAGAGATTCCTCAGGGTCAAAATAGAGCATATTTACCAAGAAGCAAACATTTGCGGCTCACGTCACACACTTCCTCACACTGTAATATCCCTAACAACTGTGTTTCATTGCATTCTGAGTCACTTACCTTCTCTTCTCCTTCTCGTTGGTCCGCATGCTTGTTCTCCGTGTCTCTCTCTCATCTCTGATAGTCCTTTAGTCCTCAGCAGCACACTCCTCTGACTCTTTACCGCTCTCTATCTCTCTCTCCGTCTCATTCTGTTGCTACTGATCCTCGCATGCTCTCGGAGCCCGGTGAGCCTCCCTCCTCTCTCTCTTTCCCCCTCCTCCCTTTCTTTCACTCTCCCTCTCTCTCTCTCTCTCACTCTTTCTGATTCATCTCAATCACGTTTTTTTAAAATACCTAATGTATTTTTTCTCTCACCCTTCCTCTTAAGCTCTTACCTGTTTCTCGAATACTGTAAAGTAACTACCTTGTTATTTCCTATAGTGTACCTTCTCTCTTTTTCACTCTCTCTGTACTGTACATGTATCCCCATTTCTGTCCCTTTACTGATGGCTAATCCTTTGCTGTGTGTCTGTGTGTGTGTGTGTGTGTGTGTGTGTGTGTGTGTGTGTGCGTGTGTGTGTGTGTGTGTGTGTGTCTGTGTGTGTGTGTGTGTGTGTGTGTGTGTGTGTGTGTGTGTGTGTGTGTGTGTGTGTGTGTGTGTGTGTGTGTGTGTGTGTGTGTGTGTGTGTGTGTGTGTGTGTGTGTGTGTGTGTGTGTGTGTGTGTGTGTGTGTGTGTGTGTGTGTGTGTGTGTGTGTGTGTGTGTGTGTGTTTGTGTTTGAGAGTGCATTGACCCTGGCATGGTGGTAGACCCAGTGAAACTTTGGCAGCGCAGAACTGTCTGCTCCTGGGAGACGAGCCAGGACAGAGTAACACACACACACACACACACACACACACACACACACACACACACACTCACACACACACACACACACACACACACACACACACACACACACACACACACACACAGAGAAACACACTCTCTCTTCTATCAGTCACCTTATTTATATCTTTGTAGTCTACTGTTGCTTCTCGCTCTGTCACTCCCTCTCTCTGGTAGCTTCACCTCACTCCCCCCTTCGAGTTGTTTTGTCGCTCCCCCCCCCCCCCTCTCTCCTTTGCTCCACTTAAGTCTCCTCACACCATTCTTTCCTCTACTTTTATCTCCATCCCTCACTTATGCTCATCCCCTGTGTTTGACCATCCCACCTCCCAGCCAACTCTTTCCTTCCGTGTCATTCTCTTTATTTTCCTGCTCCCATTCATGCAAGCTGAGGGGGGGGGGGCTTTCTTTCTCCCGGCAAACTACACAGAAAACAAGATCAATTCAATAGAAAGTGAGATTAAACGCCATGTGACATCAGGTTCTAATTATGCTTCATTATGAGTGCATTGTCTTTTGTGCACGGCAGGAGTTTTGTTTCTGCAAATGAATTTCCTCATTCGTCATGCATCAGGGAAGATGAGAATAATTTGCACATCTTTCACAGGCACGTTTAAGGGTTTTAACTAGAAACCAGTATACATTTAATTATTCATTTTATATAATGAATAATGTCATCATACTTATAATATGTGTACTAAGTGAACACGAACAAAGTAAATGTAGTTTAACTGTTGTGTTCCCATATTTGTGCAAAGGCTTTTGTAACTGCTCTGAGTTATGACACTCAGTGATGCAGCTGTGTGTATGGACAATGAATTATTATGTGTGTTTGAGAGTGGTCCCTCGATGCAGCGTTTGCGTAAATGTCCCTCCTGACCCCTCTCCCATCTGAAAATAACTGGCGATGCGCCACTTACAGTGGACTCACCTTGGGTTGTGTTTCAAATGACCTCTGATTAAGCAAGCAAAGGTGGTGTTGTGTCTATGTGCACATTACATAAGCAGTGAGGGTGCAGCAACACATGTGGCCTCTACGTGGAAAACAACATACAAGGGTGACAAAGCATGACGTAATTGTACAGAAGCTCCAAGTGGATTTTGGAGTGGCAGATGAGAGCAGAATCATGTCATTGTCGAGGAAGAAGAGAAAGAGTACATGTCATTCTCGAGGAAGAAGAGGAGAGTACAGCATGTGAGCTGGAGGTGTCCTCGTTATTTATTTCCTCTTCACATCTCTCCCTCTTTTATCTCTTGCTTCCTTATTTATAAAAACCGATGGTGTCTTTTTGTTCTTGACTTGGTAATGTGGGTCTAAGGACACATTGATCTTTTTTCTGAACACGTTCGCAAACACACCCACATGAAATGCAATTATTCATGCACACACAGACACCCATATAGCCTCAGAAAAGCACACAGTCGCCTCACCCTGACACACACATCAACTCTAATTACTTTATTATTGTGTGTGTCTGTGTGTGATACTTCTAAAAGAGCGGGTGGGAGATGAGCATGTGTCCGTGTGTCTCCAGTCTGATGCTGCAGGCTTTCAGTGAGAATGTGTTTTGTAAATGTTCTATTCTATGTTTCAAAAATGAAACATTTGAGAGCAGCGTAATGACTCGCCACATTGAGAGGGGGAAGGAATCCAGAGACAGAACAACAAAGGAGAAAATAGTCTTTTTTTTAAAAAGGGAAAGGCGGGTGGCGAGGAGAGCACCATGACTCAAGATACGGACCCTAATTAGTCCTGTGAAAGCCATCAATGGAGCTCAAATTATTTGAGAGGATGTTATCATGTCCCCCTGCACTTTAACTTAATATAATATGTATGAACTTATGTATTTGGCTGCATGACCCACTTGCTCTCTTTATATTTAATAGTCCTTTAATTGGCGAAATATCTTAAATATTGGCAATTCAATAAACCAAAATCATCCATGTGTGCCTCCTGGATTACTTGCTTCACTCTTCTGAGCGACAGTTGTGACTAACGTGACTCAGTCATTTGTGTTCCTCCTAACAGAGGAAACCCTACCGCCTAAGTATTTAAATTATGATTGTCAAAGTTAATGCTTTAATGCTCCCTCTTGATTAAAAATGAATAATATGTTAATTATATTTAATTGCATCAATCGGGTTTCACTGTTTATCCCACTGGGCGTCTCTTGGGGAGAATGAACTTTAAACAGAGAATTCAAACCAATTGACATAAAGGGAGTCTATGTAACTTTTGGAATAGGAAATAACACCTGGGGCATTTGCTGCAAGAGCCTACTTTGATCTAAAGCTAATGGTTTTAAAAGTTAGCAAACTTCTGATGAATACTGCTGTGTTGGTTATCTGACTTTATTTCTCTCGTCTAGGTGATCGTGACAAACTATGTTGTAGCATGTCAACATCATTTCATTGTTTTTATCGCCATGTTCACATTTTGTCCAGGAATCAAATCAAGTTTTATTTATATAGCACATTTTTAAACGATTTTTGGTCGAGCCAAAGTGCTGTACATATAATAAAAATACCCTACAGTAAAGACACTTTACAGCAAATACAACAGCACAGTTTGTGCAGAATATCAGTATGAGAAAACGACACGCGAGATTGAGTCCATGCACAAGATTTACTTTCCTTACTTTAGATTTACTCAACTAGGAATCTGTCCAAACATTAGATGATGCATTGATCATAGGGTGTGGAAACAGTATCTTTAATGATGTTGCATTGTTGCTGTAAAGATCCTAAAGAAGGTGATGCACATGGATGTCTGCTGAAGGAAGGAGAGACAAAGTGAGCCCGAGGGTCAGCTTTAAAGCCTGTGAGGCCCAGGTGAAGTATTTAGTAGCTCTTTACTTTGACACTTTTGTGCTGAGCAGTATAATGAACATTTAAACCTTGGAGAGGATCCTTGCTAGGCTTACATTTATTTCTAGGCAGGCAGGTGCATTTTCAGGTTATTGTAATTTGTATGCATCTCTGCAATTACAGTTATTAATACATTATTAATGAGTCCAGCTTTTGAAAATGCGTAAGAACACGTCCAGCTTGAGAAAATGGATTTATAAAGAAGAGGAAAAGGAGGAGGAGGAGAAGGAGGAGGAAGAGGAGGAAGGAGGACGCAGACTTTGTCAGCATCTGTGTCCTGTTTTGTCACTAATCTCTTCAATGTTGCGTAATGCCTTTGCCTCAACAAGCCGCAGCTCTCTCTCTCTGCCTGTCAGGAGTTTCATCATTATACAGGAGGCTCATACGGTTCCCTTATGTCTTTGAATATCATATAATGTGTTGATGAAAAACCTCCATGTGTGAAGACACCAAAAGTTTATGTTCAGATATTTGGGCCCTTGAGCATTTTAGTTTGTTTGAGTTTAGGCGTTAGAGGAGATTGAAAGGATAAGTCCTCAGAGAAGACCAATTACACAGAAGTAGGGCAATACATCATGTGAGGTACTGTACACACACACACACACACACACACACACACACACACACACACACACACACACACACACACACACACACACACACACACACACACACACACACACACACAAACACACACACACACACACACACACACACAAACACACACAAACATAGAGAACATGAAACTACTGAACTGTGTGTGTGTGTGTGTGTGTGCGTGTGTGTGTGTGTGTGTGTGTGTGTGTGTGTGTGTGTGTGTGTGTGTGTGTGTGTGTGTGTGTGTGTGTGTGTGTGTGTGTGTGTGTGTGTGTGTGTGTGTGTGTGTGTGTGTGTGTGTGTGTGTGTGTGTTTTTAATCCTATTATTGATCAACCATTACCCACTAGGGAGGCATAGGAGCAAGAGAGAGCGGTGAAAAGGAGAAGTTTTTCTGCCTGCTCCTCCCTGTTGGTGTTCTCATTCATGCACTGTAGTATAATAACATCATTTTAACACTTGCTATTAGGGCTGTGAATCTTTCAGGATCGTAATTGATTTTTGATTCAGTGCATAGAGTGCTAAGTTGAGAATCTACTCCATTCTGCTTGTGGGAAATTACTGCACAAAAGCAGAGTAAGGAGTGTATAAGATCGTAGCATTGTTTGATTCTCAATGACGTTAACTCCCTGGTTAACACACATCGGCATACATAAGACAAAATGCAACATTTATTTATGTTACACAGTGCATTTTTACTTAAAAAGTGTAACAGGATTTCTCTATTCTGGGACTTTTAGAATAACAAGTTCAAAAAATTATAAAATCCAAAAAATGAAATTGGTAGGCTTAGGCTGGCTGCCTTTTTACTTTTTAAGAAACTTGCCACTTTCAAAAATCAATTGAACACAAAAACAATGTGAAACTCGTATTCTGCTTGATTTATTTTGTTCAGGTTGTGAATCATTTCAGAATCATAAGATGTAAGAATGTCCACTCTTACATAAATCCATTTCCTCTCATCCCTCCTTGCTGTGATGTTGGAAAAATTGACCAAAGAAAAGTATATCTCTGTTGCGTTTTCTCTACAGTGACATGAGGACATTTTAGTGACTAAGACAAAAATGTAAGTTCAATATTAACCTTGTTCCCTCTATTGTAACTTTGACTTGCGTTGAAGGAGTAGCGAGAGAGGAAGAAAGAGAGATTAAAGAAGAGAGTGTGCTCAATGTGAGTCATACACTCGAGGATGCTTGCTTGGTAGCACATGTCTTCCGAGTCACTTGCTTCAGAAGCGAGGCAAGAATCCTTCCTAGCCTCGGAAAACGAAGAATTGTGGAACAGGCTAACAGGTGTGCAGGTGTGTGTCATATGGGAGGCCCCGCCTTAGATGGAGCGCAATTTCCACCAAAGATTTGGAAATTGGTCTGTGCGCAAAGCATTGTGGGGATTTTAAGACCGCAGAGTCTACACATGTGCAGCCTCGAAATTTCTTGCTACGAAGTACGCCGGTCTCGTTAGAATTCCAAGTATGCTGGACATTGGAACAGTCCTTCGGCGGGACTCGATGACGTAGTATGCTTGAAATAGTGGCTCCGGAGCAGCCTTCCTCGACATTGAGAAACACCCAAGGTCTCTGTTGTCACTGCACTGCAGGAAGAGAGTTGAGTGGAGGGGGGAGGAGGACACACACTCCCTCACACACACACACACACACACACACACACACACACACACACACACACACACCAGATAACATACACTTGTCTTCCCCAGCTGAACAACTTTAAGTCCAAATGAAAACACTTCCCTCTATGTGCTCTCATTTTAGTTTGAGTTGTACAAAGTGAAAATATGTTTCAGTGTGCATACATGACTGAAAAAGTATGTTTTCTTGTAAGAATGCAGGCAAACACACACACACACACACACACACACACACACACACACACACACACCCTGCCCATTTTGATCAGATGCAAGCTGTCACCACATTAGACGCCGATCATCTTTCATCTTTAATTAGCCATCCATCATCCTTCATCTCTGTCTTGTGTTCCCCTTTTGTGCCAAAAACTCCGGACGATAATTGCACTCAAACCTTGGCTGCTGAGATGAAACAGAAGTTCCTGCACATCTGCCATGTTTTAAAAAAAAGGTTTGCGAACCTCATTCCAGCAATTACGCACAGCAGAAGGAAGGATCAGAAAACATTAATGTAAGGTGGAGGAAAACAAACTGACAGCAGGTTTAAGCACTGGACCGTATTTCTGATTTTCTGTCCTCCTGGTGCAAACCCTTTTCAGGCTCACCCTGCCGACTGCCATTAGAACGAGAATCATATCTGCTTGTTTACACACAGCTCAATAAATGAAAATGGCTATAACAGGGCCGTTTTTTTCATTTTCTTTAATTTCCACCAACAATTTTAGTCCAACCATGTTTCATTTCAGCTTTCCAATTGGTTATTTTTTGTTGGCTAGACATCATTTACAAAGGCCAAAATAGGCTGTATATTCCTAGAGAAAAATACAGAAAGTAGAACCAGACAAATGTCTAGAGCAGATGGAAATCAGATAATTTGAATGGTATGATGACCGGAATATTTTTTTATTTTTGCAAATACATTTTACATTGCTAATTTCTGTTCTCTTCTGGTTAGTGCAGTGGAGTTTTTATGCAGTTTTTTAAATCTGTTTTCTTCTCCTTTCTTGCCTGCCGCCCCTCACAGTGTGTGCCCCTCTCAGCCTCTGGTTGTGGAGGTTTTGCACTAAATTTTCCATGAATGTTCTCCTTATAATCCAGCTCAAGGATTCTTTTCTCAGCATAAGCAGCTTCACACACATTTCAAACTTGAAACTTGTTTAAATCTTTTTTTTGCCTATCCTCATCTTTAATGTCTGTCTTACTTTCAGAGTAACGCTTGCTTCTTCTCCCTCCTCTCTCTAATCTCTTGACTCCTCATCACTTTCATCTCCTATATCCAATTCTCCTTTTACCAGTCTGTGTGTGTGTTTTTGTGCACCGTTTGCGCCTTGGGACATATTCAGAGATAAGTGAACATAATGAGTTTTGAATACTTTATTAAAAACGTCATCACTGAAAGAAATCTGCAGTATGTAAACTGCCTCCTAAATGTCAGCATTCTCATATGTTTTTTTTTGATGTGACAAGATTTGCTTAATATGTTGTTTATATTAATCCATAATAATCCCACTGGTTCACAAAATCATGTTTTTCATATTGTATGAACGAGACCTTTATGTTGCTGCTCTGTTTGACGTTGCGATAATTTGCCTCGAAAAGCTGCCGTTATAAGGATTTTTTGTTCTTTAACACTTTTTAGCATATGCTGTAACGACCAATTATATCGCTTTAATGTCTATTTTTTGTTTTTGTATTTTATAGCATTTCAATTATTGTTTGAAATCTTCCCCGGCGGCCGAGAGCCACAATTTAAACTGAAGAGGCAGCTACTGCTCCTGGCAATGTCTATGTTTGTTGATAGTAATTATGGTAATTTGTGAATAATATTGCGGTAAAGGCTTGTCAATGCATACAGCATCTTTAAAAAATAACATCACAGAGCCTTCCTCATAGCCCTTTTACTCCACGTCCTGCATGTGAGGATGTTAATGCTGCTTGCACTTTAGTATAGATTGCAGCTCAAATTAGCGAGTGACAGAATTGCTCTGAGGTATTCTCTGAAATCTACCCCAGGCAGTCGTTGACATGGCATAGCAAGAAATGACCTTAAGTGATTTAAACGTCGTTGGCTTCAGATGAATAGCACTCGGTTTAAGAGCAGCTGCACTGTGCCCAAAAAGTAATGATGCCTCTCTCTCTCTCTCTCTCTCTTTCTCTCACAATTTCCATTTGTAGTCCAGGGTGGTAGCCTGCATGACAGCTATACTCAGTCAGATGGATGATCGTCACTATGAGACATACATAGAAACCTTCGCTGGATCCTCTGATCTGGTGGTAAGTATACAGACACCTGCAGATGTCAAAATGCTAAATATGTTGAATGTTAAATATACACTGATGGTCAAAAACAACTCCTGACTGTAATTAATTTTTAAAAAGTTTGATCGGAATCAGAATCAGAAACAGGTTTGTTGCCAGGTAGGGTCACACATACGAGGGATTTGACTTGATGTCATGGTGCAGACATCTAATATAAAACAAAAAATCTAATATAAAACAACAAATCTTTAAGGACACCGTAATAAAATATAGTTAAATAACAACAAAATAAAAGCAGTAATTTACATGGAAATAGAATGCTATGAATGAATTATAGGATATAAAATATGAAATATGAAACAAGAAATATAAATAAAATAAATAAATAAGAAAAATATGAAACAAGAAATATGTGTGATACACTCACATTCTCATTCTTTTGTCCGTTTCACTGCAGGACTTCCTGATGGAGTCCTTCATGCTTTTCAAGGATCTGATTGGGAAACATGTGTACCCCTCTGACTGGATGGCCATGATCATGGTACAGAACAGGTACTAGAAGCACACACAGACCTGAGATCTGAAACATCCTCCTGCTTCTCCCAGGTCTCTGACAACAGAAAAGGCCACAACCGCCCCAGCCCAACCTGCTATTGGGTCGTTGAGGCTTGGTGTGTGTGAATTATATCAAATATTGTTGACATCCACACAAACCCACACAGGGAGAAGTTAGAGATAGCAAAGCTGGGGCTCAGGGCTGCAAAGATGAAAAAGGCTGATGTGACCAAAGCATTTATTAGTGAGCTGCTGTGGAATAGTTCTTGGGCTGTCAGCTAGAAGGAAGGTTACAGCTGTGTCAGAGGAATGGAAAAAGAAAAGAGGTTAAAGTTAGAGTGAGGTGGAAGTAAGGACAGGTTGATAAGGAGTCTGCAAACTGGGGTTAGGAGAGGTAGAGAAAGTCACGCTTGAAAGACAAAGTAAGACAGAGGGAATGTCAGTTAGCGGTGAATAACCCTGACTGATAGATGAATAGCGCCCAGGTAGGATGGCTGGGGCTACCTAACCTTAGAAATCCATCAAGTCACTACTCACTGATACACCTGCTTACCGTTTGAAGCTGCTATCAGGATCCGTTATTGTGACAGATGTTTAGAATCTGAAGCAAACTTGTCTGAAATACTACTATGAAGTTGTTGGCCAGAGCTGCTGTCAAAGCTGTTGTTGTTTGTTTAACAACAAATAAGATGCATTTTTGATCATTAACGAATTTCCTCAATTTATTCCACATAAACATAGTTGTTTCCTTCAGGACATAGTTGTTTCCTTAAGGATGTATGTTTATGTTTTATAAAACAATCAAACAACTGCATCAGTACGTTATTTTTGTCCATCAGAGTGTTCCTGAGAGCTATCAACACCTATGCAGACACGATGAACCAGAAGTTCCTCAATAACGACGACTTTGAAGTACAGGTAAGTGTGTATTTACAGGCTTTTTATAATATTGACAGTACCTTTATTTGCCTGATTTTATTTAACATAGATCTCTATTTTCTCCCTCTTCTGTTCCTTGCTCTTTCTACCTGTCTAGTTGTGGAATAACTACTTCCACTTGGCGGTGGCGTTTATTACCCAGGAATCTCTGCAGCTTCAGCATTTCTCGCCAACTAAGAGGAACAAGATTCTCGCCAAGTGAGAGAAGGGCCATTTAATTTCCTTATTTACCACAGTTACTGCCCCTGCTCTAATGAAACACTCAGTGATTTGTGATCTATTTTGGAGTCTGCGTTTACCGTTTACACTCCCACTGTGCGACGCCTGTTGATAGACATTCCATTTGGTTCATGTTGGGACAGATTAGCACAGCATTATATTTCCCTCTGGGATGTTCAGTTTCTGAAGGTGAAAATAACAGCATTCATCCAGACCTTAATTCTTAAACCCGTTCTCCTTCTGTCTCTATTTATGTGTCTTAAATCAGGTATGGTGACATGAGAAGACTCATTGGCTTCGCTATACGCGACATCTGGTACAAACTAGGTAAATAAATGTACTTTATACAAGTGTGGTTGCTTTGCTGCTTTTGGGAACGCAAATGTGTGTTTTCCTTCACAGCAAGATATACGTGTTTGTGTGTGTCGGTGCACAACGAAACCAAGGGGCTAGTGGAATTTGTTTTCTGTATAACATGGTAATGATCACAATGTCAGCACCTTTTCAAATAACATATTGCTCTTTAAATAAAGGGCTACTTGGTATTCTGAGAAAGCTGCATGTACAGTACAGGGTGATTTCCTTGAAATAGGAAGTAGAGTCCCTTGTTGTAGAAGGAAACACTACTTTTGAATTAGGATGTGTTGGTGGAGGAAGACCTGGTGAACATTCCTGAGGACAACAATTGGAACAGGGGTGAACAAGGGGAGATGGTTCAGGTATGATGTTACTTACCTTTTTCATAACGTGTGTGTTTGTGTGTTTCAGGCAGCCATAAGATCTGTTTCATCCCTGGCATGGTGGGTCCCATCCTGGAGATGACTTTGATCCCAGAAGAAGAGCTGAGGAGGGCCACCATCCCCATCTTCTTCGACATGATCACCTGTGAAAATGCACACTCTGGAAACTTCCAGAAGGTAAAACGCATCCATGCATACAGATATGTGTGAACCGTTATTGTTTGCTGCAGTGAAATATTAAGATTTAAAATACAAACTTCCTTTTGCATGTACCAAATACACACAGTGACACTGGCACAGACACGTTGTCCATATACATTGATTTCCTGTGACAGTGCGTGAAAGTAAAAGAGACACCTTAAATATGCTTGCATCATTGATTTCTTCTTCTAGTCCTGATCTCATTTGTTTTCTCTTCTCCCCGTTTGCTCTGTCTTTCTTTGTCTTTCCTCTGTAGTTTGAGAATGAGATCATTCTGAAGTTGGACCATGAGGTGGAGGGTGGAGGAGGAGACGAGCGATACATGCAACTACTGGAGACTATGTAGGCCTGAGTATTATCATTTAAAACCATAACGGCAGCCAATAATGTTTGAAAATGTCGACTTTTTCTGTAGATAATCAAAAAGCTACCAACAAAATTAGTGAGTGAAGTGATAGTACTGCCAGAATACGGTTTTACATTTGAAAAATTATTTAAATTCTGGCTGGCCTTGCTTTGTCTGAAAAAATGAATTCAGAGAGTGGATTTCCTGCTAACCCTCCAATGTTCAGTTTGGATTCACAACAGTAGTTTACCAGGAATACACTCACAACATTTGCAGCATAAAACACTACATTTAAAGTGCATATCCTCTGATGATTAACTCGCGGATGCTTGTCTTCCAGCCTGCTGGACTGTGTAGCAGAGAAGCCCCCACTGAGGCCACAGGTGCAGCACTTTGTCTCCTTGGTGAAGGGACTCCTCATTCGTCTCCTTGACTACCGCACCGTGATGAACGATGACAGCCGCAACAACCGCATGAGCTGCACCGTCAACCTTCTTGTAAGTCCCAAATATTCAAATCCCTCCTCGACTAGCCTCCTCACTTGTTACTGAAGTCAGCTTCTGTAACACAATATGGAGTTAGGACTAGGTAAGCACTTATTTCCTTTAATAGTTTCATCATAGTTTTGTTTTCTTGATGTTTCATCGATACTCTGCAGTCTTTCCAAATCTCCTGTAAGCTTGGCATGTGTCGCCATGGATTTGCATTTATTGACACCTGCCTCGTGATTCATGCACTGTACTTGGAGTATTGAACCTCACAGCAGATGTGCTGATCTTAGAAATACACACGCACACATCAATAAACGTATTATTCATTGAAAGACTACTATATTAAGAGACTAGTAGGTGAGTTTGTCCCACAGAGACCTTAGTCAATAATCTCATCCATGCCAGAAGGGCCACACCGATTGAAGACTTCATTATGCAACACTGCTAGTACGTCTTGTCTTTCATGTCAAGTTCTTTGTAAGCCTTTTCCACTTCTGATTTGTGTGCAAATTGGTCTAAAGAAAAGGATTCATCTCTGTGTCTGGTCGCACGACTGTGTTTGCAGAGGGTTGCATCAGCTCCTGTCTGCTACACAGCTTCCCTCTCATATGATCTCCTAATCAGATTCTCCTCCACGGTATTCTCAAGTTTAGTCTACCCACCTAAGATCCTCTCCACAACAGATTATGTCATATAATTCTTCCTCCATAATGCATTTTGCTTCTTTTATATCTCTTTTGATATGGATTCTTTCCAGAGATTTGTTTTTGAAGATATTTCAGAGGAGTACGAGTTAGTTATGGGTGGTCCTGCTCGTGATGGTATCTTATTATGTGTTATTTTCCCATTAGGAGTTGAGGCTGTTGGCACATGCCAGAGATGTTTAGCTTGTTGCCCATGACAGCTGCCCATTAGCTAGTCTCTTTCATTTGTTTGGCAAGCTAAAATAAATCCCTCTGCACTCTCCCAACTGTGCCCTCCCTCACACTGACTTCACTTAGGGCGTGCACTTTCATACACACCATCACGTAGGTATTCATGCTTCCTCATGCAGATGCACTTTCAATGAAACACCTGTACTCTTGTACACAGACATACACACAGCTCAGGCTAAAATAACCTCTGCTAACCTTGTGCTAAAGAAGTTCCAGAATAACTTTAAGCTACCAAAAAAAGCCTGTTTGCGTGATTATCTTCATTTAAGATCTACATATGGATTTTTAAATGCCATATGGCTGTGAGGTAGTGCCGTCATCCTTCAATCGGAAGGTTGGGGGTTTGATCCCAGCCCCTGCAGTCAAAATGTCAATGTTTCCTCGGGCAAGATATTTAACCACTAGTTTCTCCCAATGTCGTGGCCAACCGTGTGTGAATGGCACATTGCTCTGTATGAATGCGGTTTGAATGATGATTTCTAAATATAAAGCGCCTTGACGTGTCGTAAACACTGGATAAAGGGCTGTATAAAATACAGTCCATTTAACATTACCCTTGTGTCTGTTCATTTAGGAACCATGTAGAGAAGTCTCTCGTTGTACTGTGTATTTGTGGTGTTCGTTCAAAATATCTGTCGATGGTGGCCGTGAACTGTAAAATGGACAAAAAATTGGCTACTGAAGTTCAAATGCAATGATGCAAACAATGATCAATACCAGCGGTTTTCAAAGTATGAGGCACGCCTCCCTGGGGAGGCGCCAGAGAGCTTCAGGGGAGGGGCAGCGTGAGAAAAAAATAAAGACATTAAAGTGTCACTTGCACACCTTTGGCTGTCCGTGGAGACCGAGTTCCCCCACCTCTCCAAAGAGGCTGTAAAAGTGCTCATTCCCTTCACCTCCACCCAGGGGCGGACTGGCCATCTGTGTGTTCTGGAGAATCACAGAACGGCTCGGTTCGCTGACGGCCGGCACCGCCCTTTATTTTTTATGTTTTTAAACTGCATCATTGAAGTTGCGCTGGCAGGCGACAGAGGTTAGCGTGCTCTACCAATTTTTGTGGGCTGGGTTTGATTCCAGGGCGGATTTTTAGTTCCAGTCCGCCCCTGCCTCTCCACCTACCTGTGTGAGTGCGGGTTTTCCGCATTGACTTTGATCAAAAGCAATTGCCGGTCAAGGCTGCAGCCAGAGGATGATCTGCGTTTATTCCTGTCTACATTGCATCCCTGCATCATCCGCCTGTGCGCATCAAAGACGCAGACTCATTGTTCCCACTAAAGTAGGGGTGAGTGTAATAAGGAGGCAAAGTTGACGTTCAGTGTGTTGCCGGGAGCATATAATGATTTATCCACGATGTTGAAAATGTAAAAAAAATGTAAAACATAAAGATAAAAAGGTTTAAAAAAGTTATTGTTTAATTTTTTAAGGAGATGACACTACTCAGCCAATCAAATGGGTGCAGTCAGTGAGTCAGCACGATAGATTCAAACACACAGAGACGAGACAAGAAGAGAGAAACTTAAAATGGCGTGCTCAAAAAAGAGAAAGGTAGACAGCAAAAACAGAGCATTTAATTACATGTTCTCTCACTGGACCTCTTAGAAATGCAATTGAATACCCCTGCATTATGGCAACAACAACAATAATAATAATAATAATAATAGCAATAATAATTGGGAGGGGGGGCCTGGCTGTTCTTTTGTTCTCTGAGGGGAGGCTCACCTTCCCACACTTTGAAAACCCCTGATCTATACTACATGATCTTTGAAACAAATAGAGCAAATCAATATTAATAGGCATGCAGTCCCCTTTGACTTCACAGTGAAATTCAATGCGTTATTTTTTCTTTTTGTGTTTGTCTACTCTTGTGTCTGCTGGCTCGCGCTGGTGATCGGTTCGTTTCACTCCTCTGGTCTCCCTAGATGTCATTAAACTTCATTAAACTGGGAGTTTGTGCTGCTTATCTAACAAGCGCGCATAAACACACTCCCACACACTAACACACACACAGGCAATCAGAAGTATTTCAAATATAACACACACATACATCCATTTAGACCAGGGGTTCTCAAAGTTTTGATGAGTGAGGGCCAATTTAGGTACCCAATATTGGATTGAGGGCCGCCCAAGAAAAAACGGAACACAAAATTCCAAAACAAATCTTTTCTTTATTGCACACACACACACACACACACACACACACACACACACACACACACACACACACACACACACACACACACACACACACACACACACACACACACACACACACACATACACACACAGAGAGTATTGCGCTGGAGTTAGTGATATGCTGTGGATTTCCTGTCTTATCAGCAGGGCCCTGTTTCAGAACCAATTCCAGCTACTCAAGCACCACAGGATAGTCTCTGCAAGACAAACACAGAGAGACAGAGAGGGGGGAGGGAGAGAAAGAGACTTTTAAAATAGAAGCTTACCAAAGACCACAATAACACAGTATTCATCATCATCATTGTTATTATTATTGTTGTTGTATTTGTAACACAAATCGGCTATTATTGCCTGTCATCAACATACCTTTTCCTACTTTGAATGGGATTTATGGTGCTGTCGTCTGTTGGCTACTATTCCTTTGATGTCCGGTTCCATCTCCGTTGTTGCTATACGAAGGACAGCATGTAGATGGGCATCCGTCAGCCTGGATCTCAGCTGGGATTTGTTGATGGCCATGGTGGAGAAGGTTTTCTCACAAATGTATGTGCTTCCGAACAGAGAGGCCATTCTGATGGCATGTTGGCGAAGTGCAGGGTACGTAGATGGGGAAAGTCCTTTGTAGAACTCGATGAGATTCTTGTCTCGATATGCTGCTCTGGCCTCAGAGCTCTCCTGCAGGTCGATGAGCTCGAACTGCATTTCTGCAGGCTCTTCTTCGGGTGCACATGTGAAGGGATCTTGGAATAGGTTGAATGACTTCTCGTGGTCACTGAAGTCCGAGAAGCGGTGGTGGAATTCCTCTTGGAGTTTTTCCATGAGGTTGTGGTTCTTGTCTGAACACAGGTGATGTAAAACGTCACATTCACCTGCGAGCACCTTGCAGGCGGGGAAATGGGTTAGATCCCCCTCTCTGAGCTGTCCCTGCACTAGTTGAAGTTTTCGCTGGAAAGCTTTGACGCTTTCAAACAATGTGGAAATGAGCTTCCCATGGCCCTGCAGCTTCACATTGAGATCGCTGAGAAAGGTGTTCAGGTCAACAAGGAACGCTAGGTCACAAAGCCATTCAGTGTCACTTAACTGTGGCAGATCTTGTCCTTTTGATTGCATGAACTCAGCGATTTCTTTCCTCAAATTAAAAAAACGCTTCAGTGTGGCACCTCTGCTCAGCCACCTGACAGCAGTGAAGTATATGACGTCACCAAATTCAGCCTCTGATTGCACCAAAAAAGTTTTGAATTGACGGTGATTCAGACCTCTGGACTTTATGAAATTCACTGTCTTGGCAACAATGTCCATGACATGTTTCATTTCAAGCGTATGAGCAGCAAGGGCTTCTTGGTGAATTATGCAGTGATATTTGATTAGGTTCTCACCTCCGTTATTGGCCACTTTGTCGCTGAGCAAAGAGACAGCGCCCGCCTTTCTCCCGACCATGGCTGGCGCTCCATCTGTTGTGACACCGACCATGGATGTCAGCTCCACATTGTATGCATCGAGACTACGACACACAGCATCACAAATGTCGATTCCCCTTGTTCTGTCTTTGATACTCTCCATGCTTAGCAGTTCCTCGCCTATTTCAAAGTCCTCCGTGACCGTTCGAATGAAAATCAGCAGTTGTGCAGTATCAGAAATGTCTGTACTCTCATCCAGTGCTATAGAAAAGGACCCCTTGCCTAGGCCTTCCACACGTAGTCCCAATTGCTCTTTGAGATCATTGGCCAGATCTTCGATTCGTCGTGTCACTGTGTCATTCGATAAACTTATGTCACGGAACTTTGACTTTTGTTCAGGGCATACAATGTCAGCCACTTTCAAAATGCAGTCTCGCACGAATTCTCCATCACTGAACGGCTTGCTCCGCCTGGCAATTTCGTGAGCTACCACATAGCTAGCCTGTGTTACAGCTTCACCGGATTTTGCAAGATTTGTGAAAACTGACTGCTGGGCAGTTAAACCTCTTTGAAGTTGTTCAAGTTTAGTTCTGCGCTCCTTGCCCATGAACTTGTCATACATTTTATGATTGGTATCATAATGGCGTTTTATGTTATACTCCTTGAGCATTGCATTCACCTGCTTGCAGATGAGGCATATCACTTTATCCGACCCCTGAGGTAAAACGAAGTAAGCGTTGCTCCATTTCTCCTGGAACTTCCTTTTCTCCTCACTGACAAAACGTTTTTTACGCGACGGCCCTGGCTCCTCCATCTCGCTTACACAACGAAAACTTCCAACAAATTTTGTTTCCGCTGTTCACGTGAACACTTTGCCGCCTTTGGGACGTGCATCCAATCAGGGAGTGAGTTTGGGGATGCTCGCGCTGGGGGTATTCAGTGGAAATAACAGTGTGCCTGAGTGTGGACGTTGGGAGAGACAGCTTGTTGTTTTATTATTGTATAACCGGACTTTTGTGTGCGTTCATATACTTAACCACACACGCAAACACACACACTCTTTCTCTGCCGTTACATAGCAGACACTACTTTATCTGTCAAGTTGTCTCCGATGCCACCACAACTTCCTGTCAAACACGTTATCTCGCCTTCAAAATAAAAGCATGCAAACGGAATGGAAGTTAACCTAAATTAAATCCAAAATACACATAAAACTACAACGAAGGCAACAACAACAATGCAACATCTCCTTCAGTCTCAGAGGACACAAAGTTGGGTTATCTACAGACAGTGACTAGCTAAAATCGCTAGCTAACTCCCGTTTCTGATAACTTACAACAGATTTTCCGCTTAACTGCAACTCGCGAGATTTGCGAGATTTGCGAGATTCAGGTTACCAAATAAGGAGTGAGAGTGACGCGTAGAGGAACCGGAAGCTGCGCTATCCTCCGGTGGCTACCATAATGCTATCATTTAGTTTCTCCGATTTTTGCACAAAAATGGATTGATGGACCATCAATAAATAAGCCATGCCTGCTTCATGTATGGAAGAGGACCAGCGCCTCAAGAAAGCAATCATATCATCAGGTGTGGTCTCTAACATTTATAAATTATTATCTAGGGCTGCCCCGAATACCTATTCTCCTGTCCAACTGTCCTGGGAGCATACCTTGAATATCTCTCTGTCTGCTTTGCAATGGAACTCCATTTGGCAGTCAGCTATGTTCTCTTCTAAATGTGTAAGATTCAGGATCATACAGTTCAAAATTCTCAATAGAGCTTACATCACCCCTGTTACAAAATCCAAGATGGACAATAAACACAGAGATTTATGCTGGCATGAATGTGGCAAGCGAGGTACATTGTTGCACCTACTCTGGGAATGCCCAGCGGTAAAAAAACTTTGGTCAGAAGTAATATCCTTATTGTCTGAATCTTTAAAAGTTAATTTCCCTACATGTCCCATTGCATGTCTACTGGGTCTCAAGCCAGATGGCAATCCTGCAAGGACTACCGATCGGCTCTGGACATTGGCCTGTTTAGCCACACAAAGACTCATCCTATTAAACTGGAAGGAACGCAAACCAGCCTGCTTTACTAGGGACTCATGGCTGAGGGAGTATCTGGACCTACTGAACATGGAGCGTGCAGCTTCTCTGCTGGGGGATTTTGAGGGGAGACAGGAGGATTGCGGTTCACTGTCCGCAGCTCTCCTATCTAACCCTGTCAATATGGCATCTCCTGTGTAATGTATAATGTATTGTGTATGTAATGTCCTGTGTATGTCACAATCAGCTGTCTTAGGAAGTCATCCTTGCATCCACCCCCCCCCCCCCCCTCCCCCGTTACGTTTTGTTTAGTTGTTTGTTGTTACATGTTTTGATGTACGGTTTGTTATCTGGAGCAATGTCTGTTAAAAAAAAATTAAAAAAAATTAAAAAAAAAAATATTTTTTTTTTTACTGTACTTGGGGTTTAACAGGTTAACTATCGCGGGCCGCCAGAAACATTTCCGAGGGCCGCCATTGGCCCGCGGGCCGCACTTTGAGAACCCCTGATTTAGACAAATACTCTTCCACGCAAATACAAAGAGTTAGTGAGTTAGTGCAGCATTTATAAATGACCTTAAAAATCTCACACACACACACACACACACACACACACACACACACACACACACACACACACACACACACACACACACACCTATGTGGACTGACACTAACCGTCTTCTCCTTTCTATTTCACAGAACTTTTACAAGGACATCAATCGTGAAGGGATGTATATCAGGTATTTATTTGCTGAATTTGACATGAAATACATTTAAGTGGTGTGTTTCTACATTGTAGATGCATGCATGCGTGTGCGTGTGTGTGTGTATGTGTGTGTGTGTGTGGCTCCATAATCTGACAAGGGATTATATGAATCCCACTGAATTAATGTCAGAATCCACAGGATCAGCTCTAGGTCTGACTGGAGGGCGAGGAGATAAAAAAAAGAGAGACATGATTGGCAGGGAGGGAGAGAGACAGAGAGGAAAATGCAGATCCCGTCAGGTCCCACGTGCATTTCTGGCGGTGGCTTATGGACCTAATTAGTTATCTGTGTGTTCAGATGTGAGCTCAGCTCTGTGGTTGGTCAGAAGCCTTCGTCTCTCATGTGGAGAATATGGTTAACATTTGGCCGGTTCCCTAGATTATTTTAGCATATACACACAGTTTAATGGAATCAATACATTAGTCAATCTAAGTTTATTTATATTGAATACAATCACACATTTGTCTCAGGAGGCTTTACATTGCAATGTGAGCATGCGACATAAATGCACATTAGATAACTACATACAGCATGTGTTATGTTATTAAGCATAATGTTATCTTACACACACTCTAAAAACGAATTCAGGTGACCTTTCACCTCCACTTAATTAAATGCATGGTTGCAAGATAAAAATGTGATTTAATTGATTTAGATAAACATTTTAAGTTGCAAACATTAATTTATAAGTTGTGTTGACGTAATAATGTTGGTAATTAAATCAACTTAATATTGTGTGTAATTTGAACTCTGATTTCTGCGTTAATTTACTTAAAACAAAATTCAAATTGTAGTAAGTAATGCAATTGGCTTGATAACTTAATTGTTCTACACCTTGAGTTAAGGATTTCAAGTCCACTCCCACTTAACATGCCTGGACAAGTTTCGACAGTTAAGGCCCCGTTTACACGAGAACAAAACGGGTTAGATCCGCATAGTTTCAAATAGTCATTCAAACAAAGTAGATAGCCTTGTAGTTGCACTGTATAGACAAATTGCCGTTTGACCAAAACTAGCATCCTTTGAACTGTGAATAGTTCTGTGAGAGGATACAAAGTAGTAGAGGCTATTGTGAGAGTAAAAATACTTTGGTACTTTGATATCGCTTTTTATTAAAAATGGATCTCGCTGAAGCAGATCATGGACATGCTTCTTGAAGTAGGATCGTTATTTAGAGTTGTCATTGAAATGCAAGTTGTTGGCAGTCACCCATTCAGAACATATTCATTTAGGTCATTTCTCTTTTGTTATTTAAAAAAAAAAGCACAATACAATTGAAGTACGCAGAGAACTATAGCCATCCGCTGCCTTGTTGTGTACGTTGGAGAAAAGGAAGAGGACCTTTTCAAGGAGTTTAGCGACGTAATTAAAAATCTTGAAATAAAATAAAATCCACGGGCACAGCGTAAAAACACAGGACAAAAGCACTGCTCTCTGTCAGTCACATTTTGAAGCATATTGCACTTTTGGCCACACCCCAATCAATAATGCTTAATAAGTGCTTCAAAAGGACATGAATATCGCCTTCATCAGTGACCGGTCCATACGATGGCAACCATCGTGGTCGAGGGAAACAAATGAATGAGCAAGCATTCTGCGTTAAATGTGTTCATACTGTTTCAAATAATGACTGTCGGCAGTGAAAAAATCTTTCTTACATCTTTTGTAAAATAGATGTGTGTGATCTGCAGATTGGTGGCCATTGAGAGTTTGTTACTGTATTTTTACAAACACTTTACAGATTTTACATATTTGGCACTGGTTTTAAATATGCAAAGGGCTCTAAATTCGTTGTGATGGCAGCATGTATTTGCTGTGTCCCCATTTCCCATGGTAATATGGCTAATGTGTTTATTTATTATTTGTGGGGAAATTTAAATTTGTGTTATTTATCTTTTTTTTTAAGATTTAAATGAAGCTCAGCGCAAGTTTTTTCAGGAAGACTGGCTGTATATACATTCACTCCGCAGCTGCTTATAATCAGCTCATCACAGGCGTTCTCTTTAACCTATTACATTTCACCTGGTTCTCCTTTCTCCTGCAGTGAGCTGTGATTTCAGGTGTTCATGCACCTTATCATATGGCATGTGTCAATAAATGTTCAAACTAAATGAATTCTCTCCTGATTGAAACATCATAGGTTGAAATAAACAAATGCAGTTCAAAATAAAAAGTGAATTGCCTAATATTTTTGTTGTGGAATCAATTAATTTCTTTCTTTAGAGGCGAAAACATGAAAAAGCTAAGAAAAAAAACTAATGAATACAATATATTTGGAGCAACTTAATTTATAAATGGTTGTCAACTTAAAAGCGTGTGTTCACAATGATGGTAATTACGTACATACAACTTAAAATTCCTTTTAAATCATGTGGTAAATCTAGTTGGAACAACTTAATTTTTGGAGTAATCAACTTCAAAACTTGTGTTTATGCTACCAATTATTAAGTAAGTGGTAATTAAAAACACCTCTGATTGTAGAGGAAAAGCCTTCTCCCCTAACTCAAATAACGTTGTTGCTTTAAGACAATTTCATTAGAAGTTGTCTAAACTCAATAAACATCGATGCAAACTGTTGCGTTGATTTTCTTTGTTGAGCCAAGGCATTTGTTTTTAGAGTGCAGTAGCTATATTACTCAAGGCCATGCGTGGATAATAAAACCACAAACTAATTAGGTTGTGGCTCAGGGTGTGAATTATGCATCTTAATTTATTTACATTTATATTTTAAATGATACAACAGTTGACTACTGAATAATACAATACAACTGTATTATTCATCTATCTCTAGTCATCATACTAAACTATGTGTTTGCAGCAAGCAGAAGTAATGTACCTTTCTTTACTGATAAGTCAGGTAAAAAACAACCTTTTTAGAGGTAATTTCAACTATGAATTTAGAAAATGTTTTTCCAAACTTTTAATTATTATTATTTTGTTTTGTTATCTTTGTTGGGCCGTCTCACTAAAATAGACAAATTATTAAAAAAATTAAACTCTTGAGTTTCACCTTCAGTAATTCATAATATTGTTGCACACAAAAGTAATAATCAATTCATAGAATGTATACTGACTTTTTGATGTACTACATTTGTCACTTATTTTATGCAAACCCACCAAATGCTGTCCTGAAAACCTCTCATGTGTATAGAGCAGGGGTATTCAACTACAATTCAACGAGGTCCAGTTAGAGAAAATCTCCACATGCAAAGATCCGGAACATCAAAATGTCTAAGTTTCTTTATGAATTAGTGTGATATATATTGAAGTAGCCTGCAGCTTTATCAATGTCTGCATGTAATCAACAACTGACTGCCAATCAAATAAAGAAAGTACAATTAAAAAACAACTATTTATTGTCAATTAACATTGAACTATACAGATATACAGTAAATACTGTGGATATGTGTAATGTTCCTCTCGGGCTGCATTTAAAAATAAAATAGAGAAAATAAATAAAATAGCTTTTGAAAATATGTGCATCTTAAAAGTGCTTGATTTTAGATAAATAAAATAAAGTGTGGCAGCAGCTTGAGTATCTCTTTTTCTTTGTTAACCGTTTCACATCATGACTTAACAGTTTCAGACGATTATAGAACAATATCAGTCTTTACACATCATAACAATTGAACAGTTTTAAAGTTTCTCTTTCTTTCCCTCTTATATTGCAGTCCCTCACTCACTTTTTTTAATTCAATGCGAGAATTGAGCTCGAGCTTGTCCTGTCAGGAGTTTAAATCTGGGCTGAAATGGTGTCAGGGCCATTCTGATACACACATGCAGGTGCTTATTGGTTAGCCTCGGTTAGCCTGCCCTGGAACGATATTTAGTTTGTGTGACCTCAGTTCTGACTTGAGAGGGAATGTTTGGTCAAACACTTTGTGTTTTGTCTCATAGTGGCGTTTTGGCACTTTTAATGAGCGCCACGGTCTCTGAACAAATGAGACACACTGGTTCTGTGCTCCCAGACCAGTAGGCAGGATGAACATGAACGAGTCCGTCCACTCAGGGTTAAAAGCTCTGTCCACTTTCCTCTTCTTGGGGAGCGCCATTATGTCATTATGTGTCTCTCCCTGTCTGCCGCTAACACGCCTATTCACTCTCCTCTCCGCTTCTCTCCCTGTATCGCTAATTATTCTCTTCAATCACTTTCCTCTCCGCTTCTCTCTGCCGCTCTCTCGTCTCTTCTTCTGTGTTTCTCTCCCTGTATCGCTCACTCGTCTCTTTCGCTCCCTGTCGGCAGCCGTTAAAATAGAATCGCCCCGTCAAAATTGAAATCCCCTATTAATGTATTGATTATAGGTCCGGGTCCGTATAGGTCGGCGTCTTGGTCCGGATCCGGACCGCGGTCCGCCTGTTGCCGACCCCTGGTATAGAGTGTGGAAATGCCTGTTTAAGTCACACTCCAAAGAGAGACATCTGTAGTTTTCTGCATTAAGGCACTAACCAGCAATGTTTCTGGTGAACAATTCAACCATAGCCTTCTGTGATTCCATTGTGTGATTGATTCATATCACTTCATGTTAATTAGAGGTCAACATTAGATTGATCTGAAATGAAATACGTTTTACAAACCTAATGTTCCTGTAATAGGTTTCCTAACACCCAGATATGGACTAATTAAAAGCTGACTCCTGCCAATGCAATTTGAAAACCACCTGTGATTAACAGACCCAGGGAGATAGAGGACGAGAGCGAGGGGAATAGTCAGGGAGGGAGAGAGAGAACAGGAAGCATAAATAGAAGAGACACCAAGAGACAAACAGTGAAGGGTGAGTCCAAGCTTCTCAGAAAACAACAACACTCAAACGTTAACCTTGTCTCTGGGTCTACCATAGCTTTTTCCTGCGTGCTTCTACACAATGTAACTATTATCATTATAAAGCCAATCACCAGCATATTTGTACAAGCACGCTACATCATTGGCTCACAAACGATGATATTTACTCTTTATTGTGGTATTGGAATAAATAAATAATAAATAACAAGGATTATTTCTATACTCGATAGTTTTGAAGTAATTTGTTCGGTGACTAAATTGATCAAAGTTTGGTACCTGGCCCAATTCTTTTAGAAAATAAGAGGAAATGGAAGGAAGAAGATGACATGAGGTTCAAAAAAGAAAGCGAGACCCTTCCACATGTAGCCATACACATTAACCCTAAGGGGGCATCCATACTGCACAAGCGTACAGAAGATTTCTCATTTGAAAGCATCTACTGTAGAAGCCACTGCTTACTTGCTTCGTCATCAATACCTTAGCAAGAAAGTGTAGCCCCTGGCGATATGGCAGAATGTTTTTTCCCCGACAAGAAACAAAAAACCATCAAACCTGAAGCTGTAAAATAGTAAATGGGTTCACTAGCAGCCCAATGCTCCCATTTTCCTCCTGTCAGGCTCATAAAACATATTGTGGCTACAAAACATCTGACTTTTTACAAGATATACTTTGAATTGCCCTTCTGTTTGTTTGCATGAGTGTGCCCTGCATGACCTTTCATGTTGTGTATTCCAGGGTAGCTATATGGTGTGTGCGAGCATTAGACAGATTGAGTGAGAAAGTGACACACTCATGATTAATGCTGCCCAACAGTGTCACCTAGTGGATTGATGCAGAAGCTGCATATTACATTTACTTGACCTCTGTGTGTGTGTGTGTGTGTGTGTGTGTGTGTGTGTGTGTGTGTGTGTGTGTGTGTGTGTGTGTGTGTGTGTGTGTGTGTGTGTGTGTGTGTGTGTGTGTGTGTGTGTGTGTGTGTGTGTGTGTGTGTGTGTGTGTGTGTGTGTGTGTGTGTGTGTTTACACGTGTGTTCTCAGGTACCTTTACAAGTTGAGGGACCTTCATCTGGAGGGTGAAAACTACACGGAGGCAGCATACACACTGCTGCTCCACTCCCGCCTGCTCAAGGTAGGACACACACTCTCGCGCACACACACGCACACACACACACACACACACACACACACACACACACACACACACACACACACACACACACACACACACACACACACACATAAAGAGGGATATGTTGTCATTTTAATGCTGGAGCAAGTGTCTTGCTCTGTCTAATCACTTGTCTATGAGCCACGAATGAGACAGTTTTTTATATGCTGATAAATTGGTCCTGGCCTCCGAATGATTAAGCTCTGCCGTTAGTTTATGGCATTGCATCGGCCACTGGTGCTGCATCACTATGGTGATTGATTTCCGGAGTCTGTATGCGTGCAGCTTTTTTGTGTGAGTGTCGGCGCGCACGTGTCTGTGTGTGTTTGACCTCTTTTATAGCATACCGGTACTTAGATTTCACAGAGAGGGACAGAGGAATAGAGGCATTGTTCCCTCTCTCTCTCTCTGTCTCTCTGCTGCTCTCTGTCTAGTAAGCAGTTGAACTCTATAACATTTGTTATGAACTTAATTCATCTCTAGTGTCAGCCCTGTCATGTCTGTTTCTTATTAATAGGCAGTAAGGCACAGCATGCTGTCATCCTCTTCTAACAAACTTCACTGAGCACAGTTTAAATAAGTCTGTTTTGGTCATTTTGCTCATTGTGCACTTTTACGTTTGGTTCCTACTGTACAGTAAATGAATTTCTGTGCAATTTATGTAATGGAAGATACATTATTGTCTTGTTTATATGATAAATGAGCATTGTGCGGTTTGCTTTGGTGCACACTCTGCTTATGGCTAATATTGATTCATTACAACAAACAAATTAGCCTCAAGTTCTTTTCCTCTTTTGCTTTAACGTCATTATGAAAGGGAAAGTAAAAGACTTGTTTGGTCTGACTACTCTTTTTACTTCACGTTGACATACTGCATCTCACATTTTGTCTCTGTCCTCTCATCTTTATGTATATCTTCCATCCTGTCTGTGTTTCAGTGGTTGGATGAGATGTGCAGCCCCCAGTTTGAGTTCCACGGCTCCCAAACGCAGCGACAGCTCAAAGAAACGCTCTACGACACCATCATCGACTACTTTGACAAGGGCAAGGTCAGCATGGTTTTACAACACAACCTGCTCCTCCATCTTGACCTCCATTAACCCTCCGGTATCATTCGATTGGACTACGCAAATTAGTCATTCGAGACAAAAATGTCCACTGCAAAATACTTTGATAAAAACATTATATTAAACGTTTTTTTGGGTTCAATCTTTAAAGCAACTTCCGCCCTAATAGAAAATACCAAAAATGTAATAATTTTCAGGATTTTAACCCTTTAAACGCCATTTTGAAAACATGAAACCGCTGTTTTTTTCACTCCAAAATCAAAACAAAGAAAGTTTTTAGCAGGACAGTTCATCTTTCTTTTCGAAGTAGCAAAACTTTTAGAAATTATTTCACAAAACGAAGACAATAGTTTCTAAAAGCCTCTAAGATCAGAATTCAAGACATACACTTTTATTTTGGAAAATGTTCCTTTCCTGTATCAAGTATTCAGTCATAGTCTTTGTGTGTTGATGTCAGATTCATTCTGTATTCTCTATGAAGGCTTTATGTTCTCTGAAGCATTGAAAGAGACATTTCACTTCACTCTCCAGAGACCTGGAAACAGATTTCACAAGAAAAATTCCCACAACGACAGCTGCTGCCGATTCAGATGTACAGTATTTGATGGTGTAATGAAGGATACTTCTTGCTCTTTGTGTGTGTGTGTGTGTGTGTGTGTGTGTGTGTGTGTGTGTGTGTGTGTGTGTGTGTGTGTGTGTGTGTGTGTGTGTGTGTGTGTGTGTGTGTGTGTGTGTGTGTGTGTGTGTGTGTGTGTGTGTGTGTGTGTGTGTGTGTGTGTGTGTGTGTGTGTGTGTGTGTGTGTGTGTGTGTATTTAGATGTGGGAAGAGGCCATCACTCTCTGTAAGGAACTGGCTGAACAGTATGAAAACGAGATCTTTGACTACGAGTTACTCAGCAAGAGACTGGTAATAAATGACTATCTCAAACCTTTATCGTCTGCACAGTTATCATGTTCTCACATTTTCCACTTTCCCCTTAACTTCCCCTTTAGCTTAAGTAACATATCTCACATCCAGTGCACCTTTTGCGTACTGGATCTTATGTACATTGATCAAATGGTCTTTGACCTTCAGTAAGTTGCTTATTGATCAGAAAATATAAATGTAACAGTTGCAACACTTGATAGGTCATCTGCACTTTCAAATTGCATGTTTAAAAATGAATATCTACTAAACTATTCAAGTCCCCCTTCAATTCTGGTGTGAAGAACTCTGGTTAGAGGTTTCACAATTACTGTATGACCCCAGAAGAGTGATTCATCACTGCTAATCATATACAACTTCAAACCCTTCTTACTGTCAATCAATCTTGTGTTTCTTGCTTCTCTTGCTCTGTCACCACAGCAGTAGATTCCTTCCTTCACAAATCCAACCCCACATTCTCTTCTTTCTCCCCTCCACTGAACTCACCCCCTTCCCACATAGAATTACAATTTTACCAACAATTCAAAATCTCTTTCTCTTTTCATATGACTGCAGCAGTGGCTCAGCTAATGCCAAATGTATGTGGTTATATCAATGACAGACATTGCCCTTGGATGCTATGCACTTTTTTGTTTCTACATCTATCATCAAAGCTCACAGCATTCTGCTGAGGGTGGCTTTGTCTTTGGCACAAGCTGATAAAACTGCTACGGCTGCACCATCTGAAACTTCCCCTTGAACACATCCTTTGTCTTCCTCTTTGTCCCTCTCTCTCTCTCTCTCTCTCTCACTCTGCAGGAGAAACAAGCCAAGTTCTATGAAAACATCATGAAGATCTTGAGGCCTAAGCCAGACTACTTTGCAGTGGGCTACTACGGACAGGGCTACCCTCCATTCCTCAGGGTTTGTCTATCTCATGGTTTGCTTTGAATGAATATTATGCGTAGCTTTTTCACTTTTCAAACAGCTGGATCACAATGTTTCACGCTGTGTAAGGAATACAAAGGTATTACCGACGACCCTTTCTTGTACAAAGCAGTCGAAGAAAACGCTTATTCTCCATTATCAGCACTGAAGCTTAGCTATTTAAAATTGCAACAGTAAACAACTTTCCAAACACACTAGCAAGATGCTTAACAGAAGGAGGCATATTGTACCTTCAGGGAGCGTTGTTGATCTGTGGATTTCAGCAAGTTGCAGAAATAAATATTCCGCTGTTTGTAGCTCCAATGTTCATTAGATGTGTTTATCTGCTTCGGTAAGGAGTCTGATAAAGGCAGCGAGTCAGTTCTTAGTAGCTCAGGGCAGTGATGAGGGAGACCAGGCATAGGCCCACTTTGAGAAATATTTACAACCACCACCAACTCTTTATGTGTTGATCCGAGGCTACATAAGGGTTTGATTATCATCAGTACACTCTTATATAACATGCATATCCTATGCCTGCAGAACAAGGTGTTTATCCACCGTGGAAAGGAGTACGAACGCAGAGAGGACTTCCAGAACCATCTGATGAGCCAGTTCCCCAGCGCTCTGCACCTCAACACCACCACCATGCCAGGAGACGACATCAAGAACTCTCCACTGCAGTGTATCCTCGTGGCACACACAGAAATACACTAATGTGCGATCGTAGATATACATAGAAAGATGTACAAGCAATTTGTGGTCTTACAGTCAAGTGTAGTACTGAATATATAAAGTAGAATTTAATATACAGTCCATGCTGTACCTTAAGGTTCTGTTAGGGTTGAAGAGGAAGTGTATCTTTCAGTGTTTTCAAAAACTAAATATTGGTGGACACAAAAAAACGAATCTAAGTGTATCAGAACTTATCACAGAGACATGTTTCTTTACATTAGTTGTATCTTTTGATGTATATATCTTAAAACCCTGCCACTGGATGTCTGAAGTGTTGTCAGTAGTGTAACTATCAGTTTGTAGATTTTGTCACAGCGGTGGATGTAGTGTCCTGTCCAAACTGTATTGATGTTTTCTTCCTGAGCATTATGAACCAGATATCCAGTGTTTCACAGTGCAGCCAGTCCTCGAGATTCCTCCTCGCCTGAAGAACAAACCTGTTCCTGACCAGATCATCAAGTAAGTCAAAGAGCATGTTTAACCGCTCATTTATTTCAAATAAAATGTGTTGACGTAAAATGACGTGAAAAATAGTTCTGACAATGTTGCAAATTAGTTTTTTATTTTCCTTGAGTGCCTTTTACCTCTGTCTCCCTCTTCTTTTATGTCCAGCTTCTACAAGTCCAACTACGTGCAGCGCTTTCACTATTCCAGACCGGTGAAGAAAGGACCTGTGGACCCAAACAATGAATTTGTTGTGAGTTTTTCCATTTAGTTTTTTGTGATAAGACTTAAGACCACTGGGACAGTGTTTCAGAAGTTATTGTGTACTTGCATTGTTATCAGTCTGAAAAGACAAAACAATAAGGCTGATAAATCCTCCTCTACATGGACATTTTATATTTATAATGCTCTGCTTTTTTCTTGCTACGGTCACTATATATTTTCTTGTACACTCTAGCATCGATCACAACTATTCCCTCTCTATCTCTCTGCTCTCAGCTACCAACACCCTTAATACAATATATGTTATGTTGTATTATATTACTTGTTATATACAATGTCATCTAATCGCTTTTTTCTTTATTATTCCCTTTTCAAATCTGTTTTCAGTCAATGTGGATTGAACGCACAACCTTCACCACTGTTTACAAGCTGCCAGGGATCCTGCGCTGGTTTGAGGCTACGGACATGAAACATGTGAGTCTGTGTTGGGTGGGGGGGTTACTCCGTTTGTCTTCTGAGCTAATGCCTCCTCTTTCAGGTCTCTGTCTCACCTCCACCAATACATTTATTTTTTAACTGAATGTTCTTCCTTCATCCAGCCCTCAAACCCCCCCCCCCCCCCCCCCTCCCCTCTTACTTAATTGGTCTTGTCTTCTTCCATATTAATAACATTTCTCTCTACTTAAACCCCTTTGCTCTTTTCATCACTTGGTTTCTCCGCTCAGACCACCTTGTCTCCATTGGAGAACGCCATAGAGACCATGGAGTCCACCAACGAGAAGATTCTCACCATGATCAACCAGTATCAGGCTGACTGGACCCTTCCCATCAACCCCCTCTCCATGCTGCTCAATGGCATTGTGGACCCAGCTGTCATGGGCGGCTTTGCCAAGTATGAAAAGGTAAAGAATCAGCCCTTTCCTCCCCACTTTATAGCTTCTGTTCTGGATCAGATAATGGCCATTGTCATATAGATTCCTTCAAACTAATATAGGAACAGTTTATTATACCTATCACATACTCATGTATTAAGGACTATCTGAGCTGTAATGATGAAAATCATTATCATCTCCTGAGGCTTAATTACAATAAAATTGCATATTTCATTAAATGCAAAATGTTATCCATAACCAGAAACATTGTTAGTATTCATTCTCCAACACCATTCCGTGATTTCATTTCCCACCCAGGATAAGATCAGTGAGCTTGAATGTGCACATGTGGATGGAAAAGTCAGTCATTCATTAACAAACTGCCTGGGTAGGTGAAACCAAACGCCAGGATTCTTTCAATTAGTTTAAAATGTTTCTTTGTATCAGGCGTTCTTTACCGAAGACTTCACTCAGCAGCACCCGGAGGACAGAGACAAACTGCTGCGGCTTAAGGAACTCATCGCATGGCAGGTACTGAACACGCTAACCCACACTTCACATACACACCACATACTCTAGTCTAGATGAACGTTCTGTTGACACCATAATATTTGTATTTATAGATCCCTTTACTGGGTGGTGGGATCGCTCTCCATGGCAAGAGAGTGATGGAGGCCCTTCGTCCTTTCCACGAGCGCATGGAGGAGTGTTTCAAACAGCTGAAGAAGAAAGTGCAGAAGGAGTACGGAGTGAGAGAGCTGGTAAGAACAGGGGAGATGGAGAAGGAGAGCTGACAAAAAGTATGGAGAGATTATTTACTGTACTCTGTAATCCAAGATGTGTTTTTTTCTGCGAGGCTGGACACAGATCTACTCTGGTAGCACTGCGCTAATTAAGCTGCAAATGAGCTGACCGAGACAAATTTGAAAGATCAAAGTACTCACAAAAGCCTTCAAGTGTAGTGTTGATATGGGATTTGTACCTTTTAAAATTTCTCTACAACTAGGGCATGGCTCAGATGATCTGACTGGGGCTAAATGTGGTCGTTAGCTGGTGTAGATAGACTGGGCCCTTCAGGAGAGATTAAGCTAATGATGGGTATGGGGGTGCTGGGCTAAGAGTACCTTGCTTGTGCTTTCCAAGCATTTTCTAATGATGTACGTCTGCTTTGTTTCACTGTCTATGAACCATGCTAGACAGTGAAACAAAGCAGAAGTACAGGACTACTAGTGCTTTTCATGTGTAACAATATTCTTGTTGAACTCTATTTCTAGCCGGACCTGGATGAGAGGAAGTCCACTCGTCCTCGCTCCATGCTGCGCTCCCTTCGTCAGTCCATCATCTCCATCTCCTCACTGCAGGGATCTGAATGTGGGACTCCAACCAAGCTGCATGCAGACAGGTAGCATACACATCCAACCCAGACACTGACATTGATAAACTCACAGTTGATGGTGTTACAAAACATGTTTATGTTTCACTTACAATAAATATGAAATCCACAGTTTTTCCACTGCACTATCACATCAGCCTATGTCTCCCATTTATGTAGGGAGCAGCTGTGTTTGATTTATTGTACACAACTTAAATCAGCTTTTTCTCAGTGTTAAATTAAATGTTCATTGAAAAAATGGCTTTCAATCTGTTGTTTCTATATACCTTTAAGCTTCTGTAGTTGAAGAAGCTGATTCTTTACACTAGTTTTCTGTTTTGAACATTAGTATTCAATATTGGAATGCTGTGAGCACGCGTTGTGGAGGGTGTTCATTATGTAATTATGTTATTTAATTATGTTTGTGATCAATTATGTAAAGAAAATGTATATACGAAACATTTCTGTTAAAGCAATGTGTTACATTTTTTTTTAGTTTAGTTTAGTTTTATAGGCAAAAGGTCAGGTGTATTTCTCATCTTACATTAGGGCTGCTCGATTATGGCAAAAATCCTAATCTCGATTATTTGGGTGAATAATTGATATCACGATTATTAAAAACGATTATCCATTTACTTTGAAAACATCAATTTATTGAAAAATGTATGTATTTTAGTTTGTTTTTAACAGTTGATTACCCTGAACTTTAAGTATAATTCAACGGAAAAACCAATAAAAAAAAATATTAAAAAAATAAATAAATAATCGTTTTAATTCGATTATGTTATTTTCATAATCGTTGCAAGCCAAAACCGTAATTGTGATTGAAATATGATTAATTGAGTAGCCCTATCTCACATTGCATGTCTTTTAAAAATCACTCCAAAACTACCTGGATATGAAAAACCAAGAGTTAACCTCTGACTTCCTGCTCATCCCCTTCCTGCCTCCTCACAGGGACTTCCCCCCCGACTCCCCCCCCTACGGGAACACCACCCTGCCGCGCTCCAGTGGCAGCATGACTGGAAGTATATCGGAGGGATTGGTGACGGTGGGTGATGCAGAGGTCAAACTGAGGAAGAGTAAGAAGAAGAAGAAGAGGAGCAGCATGATCTTCATCACAGAGGAAAGAGAAAGGATTCATACAATGGATAACAAACGGGTGAGAGGATGATCCCGGGAGGAAAGGATGAGAGAGTAAAGGAAGTAAAGAAGTGAAAAGACAGCAAGAGCCGAGTGTGTGAGGCGGTGCTGAGCTTTGTTTGATCTCTGTCTCCCTCTAGCTTTCCAAGAAACAGGAGTTCCGCAGTGACACCAACCTGTGTGAGCCGAATGAAGGAAGTGTGTCGCTGACTAATGCCAACTCCAGATCCCTGCCCGCCATCACAGGTGATCACAATGTCTCATGGTGCCTCATAGTGAACTGTAGTTAAACCAATGAGCCAAGAACCCATAAAGTAAAAATAGAAATGCACGCACTCAGAGGAAGTATTGCTTTTTCCCTGACTGAAGGGAAATCATGTTCAAGGTCATGGCAGGAATACAAACAAATTGGCAAGCTGGGGATTGTTGCAGTAATAGCCTGACCTAACACCAACCCGATGGAAGGTGGCAAATTAGGGAATCAGTCATGTCGGTAGTAATTTTTACAGAACTAGTTGGCAGTGCCATCTAGTTTATATTTCATTGTTTCGGTTACATGACCCTGCGCCTTTTCACAGTGCATCAAACTACAAATCACTGTTTCTCTGGCTTCCTGCCATCTTCGGCCAGCCAAGCTGAGCCAGCATTGACTCTGGTGTTAATACTGTACAACATCTCTGTTTAGCAGCGCTGGCTACAAGCTGTACAGCCTCGGTGAACATACACACAGTGCCACCGTGTTGCCAGAGAACACAGTTAATCAGTATTACAGCTGCAGGAGCACAATTAGTCACTTTAATCGGCCCTGCTGCAGGAGGAGGCGGAGGTTTCTTTGTAAGCTGCTAATCAATGAGTCACCGACACTAAATCCTCAGTTGTTGCTCTGTGTAGGTCTGTCCTTGGCGGTGGTGGCTGGAATGGAGGATGTGGACTCTGTCAGAGCAAGGAGGGACAGTAAGAGCATGTCTGTCTGTGGGACCTCTGACAGAACAGCAGACAGGCGCTCAAAGGGCGTCATCAACCTCATCTTCAAGTCCAAGGTGAGTTCAATTGTTTAATTTCAGCTCCACAAAGAAATATCAGGTTAAAATGTATTAACGGGACTTGACTAGCGATTTAATACTTTTGAGTAAAACACTTATCCATTTTCTTGCCAAGTCTGAAAGGGGAGGGTCTATACCACTCTGATGTGTGTATGTTAAATATATACCCACAGCCAGGGAAAGGTTAGCTTGGAAACGGGTGGAAACAGTTAGTCTGGACCTGCATAATAGTGAAAAGAGAAAAAAACTATACTTTGGTTAAGTATGCTAAAGTAAATGACCATTCCAAACTATTTGAACATGATATGTATTGTTGACATAATCCATTCATTTTCACCCATAACTGGGAGTAACCCTGTATTTACATTATGCATGTTTGTTTGTTTCAACAGAGCTCCAAATCAGAGAAGATGTGAAGCCCGGTGACTCAGCCAGGCAGGGCCAATCATTTATGAGATGCTTATTTTTGTATTTTATTTTAACTTTACTTATCTTTACGCTTTTGTTAAAGTAAGTTCACATAAATCTGCAAGCAAAACCAAATGATGCTCTCACTCAGTCAGTCAGTCAGTCAGTCAGTCTCTCAGTCTCAGTATTGCTGTTGCCTTAATATAATTGATTGTGTCTGTCAATAAAGACTATTTTTGTGGTGTGACCTTTCTCCTGGTAATTCAAATGATTTACAGTGAAGCTAAATACCATCTTGCAGGTTTTCAATCAATTCCGCTTCTTCAAGAACAAGCAAGCACAAACAATGCCGCAGACGTGCTTGATTAAAAAGCTTATTATACGCGTTTCAGCATTGATAGGGCTGACTGAAGGTAATGGGAAAATAATCATTCGAAGAAGCACAAAGGTTACCGTGTCCTCCCAAAGGACTTTAACAAGACACGCTGCATAAAAGCTTTACCGCTGAAACAAAAACAACAAAATCTAATACACTTAAAATGTATGGGGAGCAACAAACCTTGAAGATGGGACCAAACTGTTTGGTACTTTTAATCTAATCTTATTATTTATTCTGCATTGGTTCTAACAAGCATTCACTTTTATTTGAATGTATAAACATCAATCTTCAAGGAGTAGTTTGAATGGTTTGCTTGAGGCCTCTTTGCTCTGATTCAATCAAGTTCTTCATCTCTTTGTTGTAATCACAATTGTCTTTCTTTTTTTACCAAAATGTACTTGAGTAAGATTTAAAGGCGTGCTGCATTAAAAGTGCTCCAGGAGGCACAATTTCCTGAGTAACAATGTAACTGAGTTTCTGCGATGGATAAGGAGCTTATACACCTGTTTTCTTATATGTTAACCTATAGTATTGTTTCCCAAGATGCATGAAACTGGGTGATTTATTATTTTTTGGGGTCACCACAAATTACTTAATTTGTGAGTGGGTGAGATAAAAAGCACAGTGTTTGATTTGTCGGAGCCAATTGCTTTCCTAAAGAATGTGATCGCTGAGTGAAACAGGAAGTACAGGTCTGCAGACACAGCGTCTGTTCGTCCCCCTGGATCAGAGCAACTCTTGCTGTCCAGAGGAAAAACAAATGGATGGAGTGGTGAGCTTTCCTCCTCGAGCAGAAACAACAATGTGATAGGAGAAACATTACAGCCTAAAGGTACAAAGTGGAATATATACAGTATATTTCATGGCTTGTGTTTTCTCGCCCTCACTCAGGTTGTTGGTGCTGATCATGTGAACAGTCATCCTGCAGGTACATCCATGCTGGTTCTGAATGTGTGCAACTAAACCCCTCACAGTCCTGACTGACGATTGAGGAAGTGAGGTGGGCAGGAAATGAACTTAAGTCTGTACCTTCCTTAGTGACATTTAATACAAATATTAAGATAAATTGTTAAAAGGGCAGCCATGCTACTGAATAGGATGAATATGAATTAGTAGCCTGTGAAGCCAATGAGGGTGATCATGTATAACCTACATTGGTAAAAGGTCATTATGTCAGAAAATATCATTTTAATTAAGCTGTGTAAATGATTCATGGATGTGGAGGAATAGCTCACATTTGCCGAGTGGTGTTTTTTTTTTATTTCCTCACGGTCTCTCTGTGTCCTGTGAGAGAGCAGATAGTCAGAGGGTGATTAAGAACAATGGAAACATTTTTCCTTTCCCTTATTAATACCGCCATTATCTGGTGCCACACTGACCACCAGGTCTCTGCATGCACAGCCAATTTAAAGTGACAGAATAGCCTTTTAAAACTAGTTTAATGTCCTGTCCAGTAATATTTCAGTCTGAAGTGTGGCCCGTCTGTAAAGCATTGCTGCGTGACCACAGAGTGATTTTAGTCCAAAGATTCATCTCACTTCTACAAAAAAAGGATGGATTGGGTTGGTTAAATGATATGCTGTATATTCTCAAAGGGAATGAAGGTGCTGCATCGCATCACTGGCCAACAGATGAATTCCCATCTAAAATAGTAAGACTGTCCTGGAAAGTGTGTAAATTCAACAAAACACTGATCGATAAAATGTCTGATGCAGAAAGGGAGACATTTATAAAACATTGAATTTTGAAATATAGAAGTACAAGAAGCTCATAAAGCCATCAGATTTATTTGAAAACTTCTTAAAATTGTAACTCATTGTTAAGGCCTTGTGGCTATTTTCATCATATCAAAGTTAATGATCCTTTCAGCTCTGTGGCTTCTTTGGTTTCCAGATGGAAAACCCTTCAAAAGCTCAACACAGAATTCCTGCAATTATTATCAAGTGTTAGTTTTCGCCTCTGAAGGCATGTCAGATTCTTGTGATTTAGTTTGAAGCTTTTATTGGAGCTGTCATTTTGTTTGGTGCTATTACTTACATGTCATATTAATTGGAATAACTCATGTGCTCAGATATCACATTGCCTGCTGCATTTTCAAAACTACGGCAACAGCCATGGTTGTATCTGTTAAAAGCACATCATGTATCCTTGCTCAACCTGTGCCTGTTCAATTACTGTTCACCAATATATCAGTTTAATGACCGTAGTAAAAAAGCATATTTACAGTCTAAATCCTCGGGGCTTCATTTGGACTTTCTTATGAGGAAAATATCAGCAAGCACTGCTGAGTTTTCAGTCGAATAGCATATTTCATTTTTGTGTGATACATTTTGGAAAATGTAAAACAATTATGAATGTTACACCTGTTAAGCAAGCACATGATACTGTGTTCTAAAGTTTAATAAGAAGATGTGAGTTTTTATGTTGGCAGTGTTTTACAAACAGAATTCTATCTTGCTTCTACAAAACCCATGTGAATAACCCTAACTTATATAAGGAATTGAACCAACAGAAAGCTAAAGGCATTTCGGTTGTTAAAAAGAACCCACAAGTTAAGGTTTTACAGAAGTTCCAGACTTCTTATGACCAATGTTTGTATAATAACTCTATGCAGACTGAAGGTTTGGTGTGTATAAAAAACAAACCACAGAAAACCTTTCCATCAATACATAATAGTTAGTGTTTCCCCCTGAAAGCTAAAATCCTCAAATACTTTAAAAGCGGGTGCTTTGTTTGAAATGTCACTGTCAGGCAATAGGATTGAAGCGTTCCTGTGGTACATGGAAAGGTCTTTAACTTATTTAGGATGTACTCAAATGGTCAGTAAATTATAGATGGAGTCAATTTGGGTTTTTCAATATCTATCTAAACTGAGCATTTCTGCACAGAGCCTGCTGGCCCTCAGCTCTGTGTTTCAGCCTCAATCTTTTAGAAATTCAATAGTTTTATGAAGGAGATGTCCGGTCCACAAGGCGCATGACGTGTGTGTTTGTGCTCTGCTCAGCTCCTGTGTGTGTGTGTGTGTGTGTGTGTGTGCGTGCGTGCGTGCGTGCGTGCGTGCGTGCGTGCGTGCGTGCGTGTGTGTGTGTGTGTGTGTGTGTGTGTGTGTGTGTGTGTGTGTGTGTGTGTGTGTGTGTGTGTGTGTGTGTTTGTAGGGGGTTGTGTGTGGGGGGGGTGTGTGTGTGTGTGGGGGGGGTGTGTGTGTGGGGGAACAGACAGTGCGACCTGGAGAAACCTTGTCCGTGAGGGTGCTGCACTATACAATGATGACCTCTGACATGCTGCACAAGACAAGCGCAGACTCAGGAAGGAGAGAGCAACCACCAAATAGGTCCAACCCAAACCCTCCACCACTACATTCCCATGTCCACATTGCACAAGAATCATCGGGTCCAGAATCGGCCTCTATGCCCACCTGAAGACCCACAAGGACCAAGAAGGAGGACAGTCATACTCGACTACGAGTGACCGCCGATGATGATGGTGTGTGTGTGTGTGCGTGCGTGTGCGGCAGTGGCAGTGGCAGTGGACTAGTGCGTTGGTGTTCAGATCAGGGGAGCACAGGTTCAAACCCCACTGCAGTCAGCATGTCGTTGTGTCCCTGAGACACTTCACCCCAAATTGCTCCTGTAGGGATTGCCCACAGTATTGAGTATGTAAGTCGTTTTGGATAAAAGCGTCTAACAAGTAACATGTAATGTGAGTGTAGAGGTGTGTGTGGTTAAAACGAAGCAGCCTGCAGTCGCTCTTTAGCTGTTCTAATGTTCTAAAGGTAAACACAGTGAAGGCACAGCTCCACTTCCTACTTGGCGAACCGGTAACTTTCTCGTGCGCATGAGAACGTGGCCGTTTTTCAATGTCGAGTACACATGCTGCAGAGCCACTATTTCAAGCCAGGGGCGGATTTCAAGCCAGGGGCGGCTCTCTAGAGCCTTGCCCCCCCAGCTGCTCCCCTAACTTTTGTTTCCCTAAAACTGTACTTGTAGAAACAAACCTACACTATTTCCACAAGCTTCTCAAGCGAAACAAGCAGTACATTAATTAAAAGTGAATAATTTTAAATATAATGTTGGGCCCGTTAAAAGCGTAGCTACGGCCCTGCATTAAACTGCGGAGCGGCGTTCACACAGACCGCGGCTCACACAGCTGCAGAGAGGGAACAAGCTATCCCAGCACCTGAAGGTGGATCAGCTTCCCCTGGGAGCTGGGAGATCGATCACTTTATTTGCTAAACTATGCGGTACTATTAAATCCACGTAAATTACACATCAGAGCAATGAGGCCAGCTAAATTACACCACCATACATCCTTTACCGTCAAACTGGATCTAAACACAGCTGCCTGTGTGCGTTTGATACTTTCTTATGTTATATTTATTATATGCTACTTAGCTACATTGCCCTAACGTGTAAAGTTATACAAGCATTTGTACCAGTGCTTTTCACAAGTAGACTCTTGCAGGCCAGAGTAGCTGGAGTGATTCAACAACAACAAAAAGACATATCTGAGAAGTTATCAGGACAAACAGAAAGAGGAAAAGGAAAAGAGAGATGAAGAGACCAGGAGGGTCAGAGCAGGAGGAAGCCAAGAGGAGATGAAGACATGAGTGAAGAAGAAGAAATGTATGAGGAATAAAGATGAAGTGTCAGAAAGAGGGACAGAGGCAGGGATCAGGAGGCAGATGAGACTCCAGCTGGACCACATGGTATGTTCTTATTCTCCTTGCTTACACATTCCATTACAGCAGCAAAATCTAGCGGCTCTTAGTATTGACAAATATGTATTGAAATGTGTTGCTGCACATGTCACCTTTAGCTCTCTTAAGAGATGGGTGATGTCATTTGTGTACTTAATTATAACTAAGTACTTTTACTGTAGGCCTACTTACAGTAAGCAGAATTCTGAGTATTCTCTGAATCGGGTGCCTTTTGGGTCTTTGAAAAATGAAACCAAAATGTTTGATCATAACATCTGGTAGTGGACTACTTACATTTTCCCATGCTCAGGCACAACATATAGATAATTACTAGGAATTTCCTTGAAAAAATGTGACAGGGTTGAAGTTTTTGACAAAAAGTAGCCATGAGACACCACATGGAAGTCAAGGACATAAAAAAATTGTAATATTTTGCAAAACTATTGTTTATTTTGTAATAAACAATTATCTACTATTATTCATTCATATAACAGAGTTGAAATGTTGAGCTTGTCAATCTTAATCTGACAATACAAAAACTGAAATATAGGTAAGAGAAGACACTGACACTTGCCTTTCTTTGCCATCTTTCCTTCAAAAGACTTCTGTGATGTAATTCCCTCAATGCAGATCACACATGGACTGATCCATTATTTTTAATAGGAGGGTAAATGGTATGGCGTGACGGGGTTGAAACAAACTGAGGGACGTGTGTCAATATTGCAATTTCATAGATAATTCAAGTATTTTTTCAGGATTTCCTTTTGATCAGTTAAAGTTAACAAGCATATGATTATATTAGCAGCAACATTTTGGGATAAGTGGCCATTTTGATTTTTTTAATATTAAATTAATATGTAATAATGCTTAGTGAGGACATGCAAATATGTCTGGTGTCTACTACTAAGGCAACCATTTTTTAAAAACAAAATATATATATATATAAATATATATATATATTTAGTTTTACATTGTAATGCAAAAGAACCTGTTCCATTAATTAATTGCTTTAAAATACATTTTGTAGTTTCCTTTCATTTAAAATGATTGAAGTAAGCTTGGGGGACTCAAAGGGCAACCGATTGTTTGTCACACCTTGTTTCTCTTGTGCATTAAGAACACTTGTGTTAGGGCATGAATTAACAATAAATAGGTTATATACAGTATAAAATACCACGTACTGTCCACCCTCCCATGCCACCCTGGCATGACCTCTTGCCCCCCCTTTGCCACCCCATATAAAATGTTCTAGAACCGCCACTGTTTCACGCATACTACGTCATCGAGTGCCGCCAAAGTACTGTTCCAATCTCCAGCATACTTGGAAATCTACCGATCCCTGTGTAGTCCGTTTGGAGAAATATCGAGGCTGCACATTAGTAGACTCCGCGGTCTCAAAATCCCCACAATGCTTTGCGCACGAACCAATTTCCCCAAATCTGTACTGGAAAATGTAAGGCGGGGCCTCTCATATGACGCACACTTGCTCGCCTGTTCCACTCTTTGTTTTGTGAATGCCAGGAAGTATTCTTGCCTCGCTTCTGAAGGGTTATGGCTAGAAAGGATCCGTCTAATGTAAATATGACGTCACGTTCTCGTTCTAACTCTCGTTGTAATCGGAGCGGCTCGGTTGTAATCGGAGCGGCTCGGAAGCGCAGTCACGTGGCTGAATGTTTACGTTTGGGATGGCGAGAAACTAAACTATTAAGTATGTAAATACTTGTTAGCCGTCTTGCTGTTGAAAGAAGAATGACAACACTGTAGATCAGCAACACTATGGTTTATTTTGTATTCACAGGCAAGTCAACGTTGTTGCAGTAAAAGTCCTAAGATAGCTCCTGGTGCAATAAAATGTATGTTGCATGTTACAGCTGTAGAAGTGTTTACCTCTTTTATATCCCGTTGGGTAGTTTAATCTGCAGCAATGCATCATATTCTATAATATCATCATATATGTGTAGCTTTGTCTCTGTCGTATCTTTCAAAAGTAAAGTGAAACAGCTGTTTTCAGCTTTGTGATGATGCATTTTCCAGCTGATCCGAGAGGCTTTTTAAACACCTTACTTGGCTTAGGAGGGAGGGGAATTTTTTTTCAACACATAAAGGAACTCTTTATCCTTCAGTTTATCACAAACATTACATCAACACATTTGGAGATCCTAATTTGAATCCAGTCTGTAATTTGATATTAAGGTTTTAATAATGAAATGAGGTCATGAATCAAGTTCAAGGTTAAGATCATCTTTATTATCCTATGTACAAAAATTAACATACAACATTAATATAACAGTAACGAATAAAACAAAATAACATTATGCAACTCTGATCTTCTTGCTGATACTTTTCAAAGTTACTTTTACATTTGCTCTACTTCTCCTGCTACTGTTTGCTCTGCTTTCAACTTCTCTTTCAACTCTGCTCTTTACTCTGCTTTCCCTGTTTCCTCTGTTCTCCTCTCCTCATCTTCTCCTCAGACTATCCTCCTTTTGCTGTATCCTCTCCTCTCCTGTTCTCCTCTCCTGTTCTCCTCTCCTCCTTTTGCTGTCTCCTCTCCTCTGTTCTCCTCATCTCCTCTCCTCCTCAGACTCTCCTCCTTTTGCTGTTAGATATTTAGACTGTAATGACAGCTTATGATATACTTTTTATAACTACATCAATCACATGCAATGGATTAAAAACGTTGTTTTACTTACCACCTCTTTACAGCTTCATTCATCTCCAAGCTTCCAACATTCACCTGGCGGTGGTGCCTTGGATGAAAACAACTTTTGATATGATACAATACAACAACAATAGTTAACACCTATCCACAGCAATAAGCACAATGAGAAGACTAATGGTCTCTTTTATACCAATTTCTATTGGAGTGAAATGAACTGTGCCATGTCACATAGGATTGGAATGGATGATTGGCTGTGTTTTGTGAATATAGAGGAGATGGCAAAAGTAAATATACTTTGTTCTTACCTAAAGCATATATCCTCCTCTTTGTACCCCTGCCTGCTCCTCCCGCATTAGACTCTGGGGACTTAGCTTTTAAAATATTTTTCAAGCTGTCCACTCTGTAGTTGGATCTCATGACCTCAGCTTTATGACTCACCCGGCCTGAAAAAGGGTGTCTACGATGGCTGGTACTGAGAGGTGTTATGGTCCTCTTCTGCCTTTTGTGTTTGGGGGGCGTGAAGGTGAGAGGAAGACTACTGTCATGTGGGGTGTGTTGCTTTACGTCCTCCAAAAGATCATTTAGTCTTGATATCACTGTACACATGAACGTCTCATCCTGTAGGTCAGGGGTGGGGAACCTCCTGCCCCCGGGCCGTATACGGCCCGCGAGACAATTTGATACGGCCCTCGAGGTAATTTATAAATACACGCAAAAGAAATCTAGACCGCAAAAGAATTAAACTAGCGAGAGCCTGTTTTTCCTGGCCAAGATCAGGGTCCTTGAACACAACACGAGCCTAACGTGTCATCACGTGGTATATGTCTCGTTCATGGTCTCGTCTGACAGGGGTGCAGTTCTGACGGAGAGCACGGCTCCGGCACTTCAGATAATGAGCATGCAGCAGTTTTTGCGCGGCTGTGTCTTTAGTTGTGAGCCCAGTGGCGATCTGTTCATCTGTCATACTGATCATACAGTCAATAACTTTGTTGTTATTAGCATCTGGTTAGCTAGCTATGCTAATGAATATAAGAAGCTTTTTCTACAACCATTGAGGTAAAGGCACATCTTTATATGATCATTATAGTTATAAAAAAAATAAGAGAACAAAGTAAACGGGTATAAAATATTATATGACAGTAAAAAAAAGTTGTTATTAATAAACAAGAATACAGTTTGAAAGGGGAGTGATTTGTAAAATATCCATAAAGAAAAATAAATCTCCTTACAGTTCTGTTTCATATGGGTGTTGAGAGATGTATCCATAGATCTCTTAATGTTGCTCTCAAAGTGCACAAGATTGATGGTTTTAACTTCAACATTTAAAAACAAATCTTCCCGGGGGAGCATGCCCCCATACCGCCCTAGAGGAGGTTAGGTTCCCCCCCCCCCACACACACACACACACTTTAAATCATGTTCACATGGATAGGAAACTAAATTGCACATATCTTGCGTCCATATATTTCTTTTTGGTGGTCATGCCACAACCGTGCACGCATACGCAAGTCATGGTAAAATATCTGGATTAAGAGGTTGCTTTTTCTTTGCACAGCATGAAAGAAAGGCCAAATGAATGGGCTGTGATTTTAGTATTTTTAAGCAGCGGTAAATAATTTGTACGGCCCTCGGAGGATGTTGAAAAAATTGAAATGGCCCTTGAGAGGAAAAAGGTTCCCCACCCCTGCTGTAGGTGGTATGTGTGCTCAGTAATTTCGCGCAATAAGGTCCCACACTGCTGTCGTTTCCTATCTCTTGAGGACTTTGAGTGGTTACCACTGCTCTGATTACAACGAGAGTTAGAACGACGTCTCTTCTCGATCTTCCCGCGATCTTCCCGCGTCCCGCCCACCCCGACCCTTTCCGATTACAGCCGAGCCGCTCCGATTACAACGAGAGTTAGAACGAGAACGTGACGTCATATTTACATTAGACGGATCCTTTCTAGCCATAACCCTTCTGAAGCAAGATGCTCGGCAGACATGTGCTACCAAGCAAGCGTACTCGCGATTGAGAAACACCCCGTATCTCTTGCGCACGAGAAAGTATATCGTGATGAGCAAAACCGTGGGTGTTTCTCAATCGCGAGTACGCTTGCTTGGTAGTGTTAGAAATTAAAATCAATGTTTTAATGGGGAAATGTAGTTTAAACATGCCGTCAGTTTTAATGCTCTTTTATACTGAAAAACCAGAAATTCTTGTGCACAAGCAGTTAAGCTTTTAAGCTTTTATTCTGAAAATCCTTCATCTCCGGTTAGCATTTAGCATGTGGCTAATATACGATTTCCTGAAGAGGTGAATTTAGTAGCGAAATGATATGGAGTGGTGCAAACCGAAGCCTACTGATTTAACACTACAACTATAGATGTCGAGATACTATCATGCTGAATATTAAATGAAGGTACAGTTTATTTGAATACATTGTTTACAGACGAGAGTAGCATGTGACAACATCCGGAATGACCGGAAACCAAACGAGCCGAGAAGTATTGTTTAGAGTATTGATTACAGCGTTTAGAATGTGTTAAATGAAAAGTGATGAAAGAGAATATGAGGAGAAACGGCGTGTTAAGCATATATTGAATGTGAAAAGAACCTATCCTCTGTTTAAATGCAATAACGGACATTGGAGACGAGGCGAGCCGGCTGGCGGGGAGGAGCCAGCACACCATATATAAACCACCGGAGGAGAGATCCAGTCTCTTCTCTTCCCTATCGAGGAGCGGATCACAGCTGTTTGTCTGACTGAACAATATTCTGTCTGTAACACTACCGCGCCTTTTTTAATTAAAGTACCCAATTGAACTTTCACAGAGACTCCATTTAGTCTCCTATTTTAAAGCTTCTCTCCTGGTCGGGAGAATAACGAACACAGTTAACAGTAGCACATGTCTGCCGAGCATCTTGCTTCAGAAGCGAGGCAAGAATACTTCCTGGCATTCGGAAAACAAAGAGTGGAACAGGCAAATGTAAAAGAGTTTCGGCAAATGTTAAAGTGTTTCGAGACTTGTAAATTGTTCTCAGTTCTTGTAGTAGTGTTTCGCTAATGTAATTGTGTTTTATAAAATGTAAATTTGTTTTTATAAAATCAAATTTTGTTTTATAAAATGTTAATTTGTCTCTAGCTTTGTAAAAGTGTTTCGCATCTTGTTAATTTGTTTTTGTTAATATTGAATTGTTTTTTCTTTGTTAAAAGTGTTTTGCTAATTTAAATTAGTTTTATAAAATGTAAATTTGTCTCAAGCTTTGTTAAAGTGTTTCACACTTTGTAATTCTCGTTTGCACTTCTCAGCCACCGTGGTGCAGTAGCAGCAAGCTCATTTACAGACTTTCGAAGCAATTACAGACTAGCATCAGAAAATTACTCTATTATTGTTAAGAGTTGCAGTACCATTAATGTTATATCACAATTACTTAGAAAGTGAAAACTGGATGGCAGACTCATGTCTCTGGCATCATAGAGAGTTGCAGTTGTTATCCTTGTCCACTAGGGAGCAGTAAAACATTGATGTACAGATTAGAGAAGTAGAACAAATGGTTACCCAGACCAGGGTTCTGAATCCTCAGGAAAATGCAGAAAATAAAGCAGTTTTTATGTAAGCTAATGCATCAATTATCTTCTAGGGAAGTAGTCGTTTAGTTTTTCTGTATACCCGTGAGAATAAAGCTGCAGTGAATGTGCGTTGTTATGTGTTTTACTCACAAGGAAGTGTCAGCTATAATTCATCCCCACTGCCAGAGTGAATCCTTCTCACCAAGATGGCAGCCATCCAGATGAAACATGAACGTAACTCACTCTCAGGGAATCATTCTGCGTCACAGCTAAGCAATGGATGGGGAACATTAAGTTCAGGAGAAAATACTTTTTCTGTTCTCATATTTAAAATCCAATGGTTCAATTTAGCTTTAAGGTTATTGTGTTTACTCCATCCAAAGTTAAACGTATGCACACAGACTTTGCCTTTGGTCAGCAATGTTTTTAACTATGTTCCTTTTTTCCAGCCAAGTTCTTAAAATCTAATCCAATTGTCTTAAATGTTTTTGTGCAAGAGTAGGATAGTTGGGTTTGAGGAACAATTGGAATGTTTGTAACATCAATTAATGTGTCCTTGGAGTCTGGTATAATATTAGAGGAGGGGGGTGGGGGGGAGTAGGCACAACGGTCACATACTGTTGCAGAAACTGTTACAGGAGTAAGCTAAGTAAAGTCACCTTAGCATCTGGTTTTCTCTATGTTTATAATTCTACGCACACTGTTTCTTATATTCTTTTATAAATGAATGGCTGGGTTAGATGTTTGAGTTTGTGTTGTGGAATTAGCTCAGTTAAAACCAAGTTTCACACAGTGCAATCTGTCTAAATTGTTCCATAACACAACAGCTGCCATTGATAATTGGCTCTGGGGTTGACAAGAGTAACAGTATCAAACTGACTGACTTTACTTGCTGCTTCTTAGTTCATTCAATTATTATAGTTAGTTTAAATTATTTGTCATGCCAAATTACAAGACACAAGTTATTTACAAAGATATTTATAAATACAAATTGTATTGTCAAAGAAAAGAAGCACAAACTAAATAAAAAATATATGTTGGCATAAAATCCTTTGAAAAAGCATAAATATTCAGACTGTCTGTGTAGTTGTTTTTTCCCTTCATCCAGCCTTTGTCCAGATAACTGTCTATTTTATATTTCATGTTTCATATAATGTTACTCATAGTGCCCCCTCCATATTTACAAAATGTATACCTATTCTTAGCTTACAATTTCATCTTTATGTTTTTTTTCAGAATTAAAAAGAAATATGTAAAAAATTACCGTTCCACGTCGCCTTTTTATATTAAAGCTCCCCATCCAGCCTGTAGAGTGCAGTGTTGACATGTGCCAGCAGTGAGCTACTACTCGCATAGAGGAAGGCTGTTCAATAGAGGACACAACTCCATAAATCAAATCTAATGGCATGCTGGTTATCAGCCAGCCTTCTCTTCCCACCCTCTGCTCTTCCACTGTCAGCTCACGTTCCTCTGCCTGCCTCCTTGTAATTGTCTTGTTCTTACTTTGCCATCACATCATCCCCCTCATTACTACCCCCCCTCCTCTCCCCGCTTAAACTCTGGCAAGTGTCCTGATCTCTCTGACAGGTTCCACAAACAGCTGATGGGGGAGCAGAAAGTGGAACATAGCTGCTGTGAGTTTTAATGGGGCTCCTTGGTAATCCATAATCTGACAGCTCATCAAAGCAGACCATGCTGCTCATTTTCCCTCGTTCTGGGATCGCCTACCAGGATACATGTGAGTGTGAAGTACCACATGTAATCTGTGCCTTCAGGCTTGGGAGTTTGAGCAATGTATATGTTTAATATAGGCTTCCAACTTACATTTGGTTTAGTTGACAAGACCGCACATCTCTCTGTTTGCTTTCTCACTGATGACTCAATGAATTCATATTAATTTTTTTCATTTTGTGGAGGTACAGAAAGGCTTTTGTAACTGTGTCAGGTCGGTATAGTTTCTTAACTCACTGCGAAATTGAAATTGCACACCAGAAAAAGAACTCGAAGAGATTAATGCAAACCCCCAACATTAATACAGTACAGCATGTTGACATGGAGCATACGTGACCCAGCCAATACCCCACATGATGTGTATGAATTGAGATGTTCGGTCAAAATGCAACACTACCAACTTTTGGATCTGATTTGGTCTTCGTAGGACTGTGAATCTGTTTATTGTACCAGTCGCCCTACTTTAGCATTCAAGCCAGGATAGTTATCTATGTTTGGAGGGAAAATAAACTATTAATAACCTGATGAAAGAGCAGGATTTCTGCCTTTCGGTCTAGTTCAATAATTGTGTGTATCCAATTCCACCTGCTATGAAGTATTAAGCAGCAAATTGTGATCAGCATGATTCAGCATTTTTAATCAGCGGTAACAGCACTACAGCCCATTCATTTGTGTGTAATCAGGTTGTAGCACACAGCATGCTGTGCAGTTGAGCATTCAAGGCAAATTAATTAAACCCTGTTCTTTGTGTCTGAAACTATGAGAAATAGTTGAGCATTCTAAGGTGAAAACCTCCTTCATGCTCTTGTCAACAGTTAGATAAATAGAACAATCCCACTCGCTTGTCTGCACCAAGTTCTGCTGAAGAATTAAATCCATCGCTGAAGTGCAAAAAAAGCATTTTCTCTAATGGCCACTTGAGGCTGGTTCCAAAAGCAAGTCAATCACCACAGACTCATTACCCTTATTTTAAATTCCCAGAAATAAAAATATTTAAAGCCTGGCACAAAAATAGATGTTGGTCTCTAAAGTACAGAAAACGGTACAGAGTTGAATTTATACATAAATAAACTGTTACAATTGTATTAGGTTTAAAGGGGACCTATCATGCAAAACGCAATTATAAAATGAGTTTATGGCATGCCAGCATTTGCAGCTAGCATGCCATAAACTCATTTTATAATTGCGTTGGGTGGTGGAAGAAGCCAGATTGAATTGCAAACCTAACTTCTACAACTGGTTAATTGAGTAAAAGTAAAAGTACTCAAATCTTGTACTTGAGTAAAAGTAGAATTACTAAAAAAAGTAGTGAAAGTTACTGTATGCAGCTAAATACATTATATAATGTGTCCTCCCAAGCTTCCTTGTAGTCAAAATGGCAGCAAGACGACAAAAAATAGGGATTTAATCAACTAGTAGCCTGCCTAAATTTAGTAAATCATAACAAACCAGGTATGGAGTTATACAAGGCTATCTGGTCAAAACAGACCAAATCTTTCTATGGATGTCAGTTTTTGAGCAATGATAAAAACCAAAATGGGGCTTGGATCAATTAGGTAATGCTTGTTTTTGCCGTGTTGTAGATCAATTTAAGCCCCTAATAGTCAATTGAGAGGAGTGAGGAGTCAGCACTCAATAGCCGCGTTTACACCGCAGTACTTTTCCCACTTTAGTTCCGATATAGTTCCGAAATGTTGCGTTCACACCAAAAATAGCCAGAACAAAAATTAGTTCATGAGAACCTTTTTACCCCCTTTTTACCCCTGCTAGAGAGCAGGGACTTTCGTGGGAGAAAAAGGTTCCTATGTCTGATTGGCTGGGCGGATTGCAAACCACGCCCCGTAAAACTCCCAAAACATTTTGTGAAGCCGCCATTTTATTATCCTCGAATTAGCATTATTAGCATTAGCATTATCCCAGCGCACAAACGCAGAGAGACTAACTTATGGCAACACAAAAGAAAACATGGGAGCGGTGGAGATGAGGAGGTGTCGGCGTTCTGGCGATTTACTCTGAAGGCTTCAGTAGAAGCTGCTGGGAGTCCCTGCAGCTTCTACTGAAGCCAGTCCCCGACTATGGGGACTTCCGGCCGGGGACTTCGGGTGGCAGTATACGCCGTGAAGTGGTTTGCGGCCTGCCAGTAAACCCAAAGCAGAAGAAGAAGAAGTGACGTCAGCGGCTCATTTGCCTAATCCTTCCCCAGGAACTTATTCCGGTGTGAACGTGATCTGTACTTAGTTCATGAGAACTAAAGAGTTCTCATGAACTAAGTTCTGATTAACCTTTGTGGGAAAAGTTCTGCGGTGTGAAAGCGCCTATTAACCACTAACAGTTCCCTCGTATGCAAATCATTGGTTTTTGGAACGTGTGTTTGGTTATAAGCCTAAAATAAAATATCTGGTTTTCAAAAGCTTATGGGTTTTTAACGTTTTGTTCTACGACATAAATTAACACAGTAAATACCCCATTTCACCTTTTGTGTCAAAGGAAAAGTGGTTGTCAGCAAGTGTCTAAATGAGACGACTAAACTAAGTCGAGGGAACCATTGCGATGCTAACATGCTAATATCCAAGTAGGCTAACAAACAGACGTCATCCCTGCACCGTTCTATTACTAAAGGACCTATAAGGTTTGTTGTCCTCAGTCTATACCCTGTAATTATTAAATATAAACAATACCACTAATTTGAATCATACAAAGGGTGTATTTTAGTTCTTGTTATACCTCTTAATACCAAATGTATTACCCCCTAATTCCCTAAGGCTTAATGGAAACCGAAATAAAGAGGTCACTCAGGAGAAGGAATACCTGGCTCAGAGACTTCAGAGCCAGGCGACTGAATTCATAGAGATTCAGGCTCAATTACACAAGCCAGAGGATGAGAACAACCTGATCTGGGAGACACAAGTCCAACAGCTTGAGGAGGAGATGAAGGAGCAGAAGGAGAAGTGCTCCAAAGACCTGACCCAGAAACACCAGAGCCGGGAGACCGCGGTTCATCTGATGGAGACTCAACTGAAACAGGCGAAGGACGAGAAGGACGACCTCGCTCAGACGCGACTGGGCTGGGAGGCTAAAGAGAAGAAGATGGACGATGAAAAGACACTTCTGGAGGACCTCTGTCTTCACATGAAGAATAAGAGCAGAGGATTCTTCGCTCGCAGGAGGGCGACTGAGGAAAGGGACATCGTTTTGCAGAAAATGCTACGCAAGATGCAAGAGAAGGAGATGAGTAAGAAAGCAAAGGGGGAGAAAGTAGAGGAGAAGGAGGAGGCTGGACACCACACTGGTTTTAACCCTAACCCACACTGGTTTTCTCCTAGAGCTCAGGTTTTCCCACAATCTGTATAATAGATGTAAAAAAAAATCACTATTAAGTCCCCCATTAACTGTACCTACTTCCTGCTAACTCACCCTCTCTCACATTACTCCATCCTGTATTTACTTTACCTACTTCCTACTTACTCACTTCACCCCAAACTCTCTCCTCCATTTCCTTTTCATATTTTTTTTTTTGTTGTATTTAGACTTGATTTTGAAATAAAATGTTAATTAAATGTATTATGTGTATGCCTCAGTGTGTAAACGTATACAGTATATATTAATAACGGTATGACATGTTGGTTACTAAACTATACTGGTATCTGTTCTATTTGTGATTTCAACAACTTTGAATTGAATAAATTCAACAACAATAGAAGATGTTTGTGCAGATTGTTCTTGGTGTTTTTATTTTGGGGTTCAATTACATTTTTATTTTTGTTGTTTTTCAAAAATGTGGTGATTTCATATGAGCTGTTAAAGTGTTCAAAGCTCAGGGTTTACATTTAAATGTTATTTAAAGGTCAACTATTATACTTTTTTTCATCAATATATCATACAGTAGAACAGCTAATCGCCTTTTGATTAACATCTGCAACAAGTAAGTTAAGCAGTTAATACACAGTTTGCAATACAGCAAGAATTTATCAATTTAAGGGGGCAGATAGGATGATGAGATAATTACATTTCCATCTTGTTAAAAGTTAAGTATAGTTCCCAAGTGAAAAAATGTGCTGTTAAAAATTAAAGTGGTGCAGAGATGTATTGGGAATATCTTGGAGTAAGACCATAAAAATTGGAACAGATCTCAGGGCTCAACCTGCCTGCGCTGTAACACGGCAGGCAGGCATCTGATTTCTACCAGACAGGAGCAATGAAGGCAGCAGCTCTTCTTCAGATTGATCAGATGTATCCTCTGTTGCTTCAATTAAAGTTTGGGAGGCAGGATTCATGTCACGCTGCCACACGCTTGATACAATAGAAGTGAGACTAACAAGCATGACATTCACAGGTAGCTGCAGGGCAGGCAGCAGCACAGAATGATGAGGGAGCTTGACAGTAAATCGACCTCCTAATTGATAATGGTCATACTGTATGTAAGCTGAGCGGATGCAATGTGCAGTGCCACACGAGTTGTGGGCCTAGTGTGTCTGTACATGGTTTGCTACCAGATATGTCCTTGCCCTAATGACCATCTGTGCATAGCAGAGACACAATGGCTGCAGAGAAGAGGAAATGGAGAAAGAGGAAGATGGAGGGATTCTGAAAGGAGAGGATATTGTATGTCGGTGGAAAAAGAGTAGCAGTGGTTTCTTTTTGTAATTTTAGAATGAGATAAAGTTCAGACAATGCAAACAAAATCAATCTTAATTTAATTGATTTCAGTCGGCATGCTTGGATGCTGTGTGCATGCAAAGAAGGCTTGCAGTGTTGACCCTATTTACCGGATCTCGTTGATGCTTATTTGGCAGATCATCTGTCACTCCAGGCCCTGACCTCGGATCTGCCCTCTGTCGATGAAAACCGCACCTTCAAGCCTGGAGTTGTAATTAGGAACTCAATTTACCAAATGCAAATCCCTCACACCTGTGGGAAGCCTTGCTCATTTTGTGTTTGCATTCATGAATTCCAGCAAATTGTATTTAACTCTTCTCTTAATTTGTAAACACTGTCAGTTCTCAAACATACTTCCTGGTTTCCACCAATAACAGCCCTCTATTCAGCCGTTGACTCAAAGGTCTGGACACAGGCAAACAGGGAGTGCAATTTATCTACCCCAATGCATTGGGGGATTCATGTACATAACATTTCCATGGGTCACTGAATGACTACTTATAATTCATAAGAGGACCCTTCTCACTGTTAACAACTTGCAATATGCCCTTTATAGAAACATTTTTGGCAATGCGTTAGTTGTAGATGTTCAAGTTCCCATGGTTAAAGCTTCTCTGGTGTGCTTTGTAAATAAAATGAAACTTTACCAGTATTAAATATTAAACCTAAACATGTGCACAGGTTTTCCCGCCATTCTCTTGATTTCAGTCCAGCATACTCCATATATTAGTTGCCAGAGAGCAGCCTGTTGGCCTAAGCTTCTATTAAACAGTGTGTGCACACAGCATAGAAGACTTTGACAGGACTTAACGGGATTGTGTGAAAAGTCGCATCTTGGTCATTAATGTAAAATTGTTGTTTTTGTGATCCACGGGGAAATGAGCATACGTCTCCTGGGAATCACCCTGGATATCCGACTGTCCGCTCACTGATTAGGCAGTTGTCACCAGAGGCCTGGTTGCCAAGGTTACAGCCCTCGGTCACCTCCCGTTGTCATCCACTTCCTGCTGCTCTCCACTCTCTGCTGCACTCTCTCTCTCCTATATTTCTCTTACTTTCAAAGACACACACAGGGAATACACAATAAGTCTGTGAGGGCAAGTGCTCACAGACTTATTGTGTATTCCCTGTGTGTGTGTGTGTGTGTGTGTGTGTGTGTGTGTGTGTGTGTGTGTGTGTGTGTGTGTGTGTGTGTGTGTGTGTGTGTGTGTGTGTGTGTGTGTGTGTGTGTGTGTGTGTGTGTGTGTGTGTGTGTGTGTGTGTGTGTGTGTGTGTGTGTGTGTGTGTGTGTGTGTGTTCGTTCGTAACAGCACGTTTGTGTTATCAGTCACGCAGAGTGGCTACTGTCTCCCCTGGTGAAGGACTGGGATGCCAATCTGTTGCTGCAGCTCTCAACAAGTCTGTCTGAGCTGGAAAGACAGACAGACTGAGAGTGAAAGAGTTGTACTTTTTTACCCCACTCTAATTATTTTCCCCTCAAACTGTGTTTTTGTTCAATTTTGTATCCATTCTCCCTTATGTCATTTCCCTATTACTTGCTTTGCTGCTTCCATAGTGCCCTCCTCTTTTGCTTCTCTGGTATTCTCTTTTCCTGCATGATTTTCTCCCTATACATTATTCCTTCTTTCATCATCTTTGCCCTTTCCTACTTCAACACTTCCTTTTTTGCTTTTCTTCCTTTTCTTCTTACTACACCCTTTCCCTAATCTTCAATTGTTTAAACATTGTTGCAAGGGGGATGTAGAGGTATGAACAAGAATTATGTCCAAATGGGAATAAGAGATGCAGACTCAGGCATCAGCCCCAAACATACCAGAGAAAAGCAAAACATATTAGAATGACTAACTAAGATTAATGCAGAGGAAGAAGGGAACATGTGTGTGTACGAGACCAGGGAACAAAATCCTCAGGTGCAACTGCGGCTTTTAGGAAATGTGGTTTTAGGCTGTTCGTCTCTTCTGTTTAAACTCAGAGAAAGAAACAGAAAAGGCTTGATAAAAGATTTGTGATCCTGGGCACAGACAGACATCTGACCTGCATATCTGCAGATGAGAACGATATTGCCTTTGGGAGAGTGAGACACAAGGCTGAGGGTAATTGCAAGCTGGCAAGAAATGGAGAATAGAAAAGGACAGGGACATGGTTTCAGATCAGACTTACATTTTTTAAAAGCTCCATTCAGATCCAGAAGTGACAGTCCCTGAGCCTCGGAGACACCCTGCTCCATCTGTGTGTGCTTGGCTGCCAGATGGATGCTGAGCTTTGCCCGGCCCGTATGAAAGCGATACAGACCTTAGCTCACAATTACCCACCTGGAACTGTGTGCGTGGCAGAATATATCTCTTTCCTCTCAATGGACTCACCGGTGGTTTTCCTTTGTCTTTATTCTTTCACTCTAACTGTTGTTTGTTAGCTTAAAAACATATTAAAACTATTTGTAATGCTGGCCATGTGAATTTTGATATGTGAATAGAACCAGACATTTAGGAAAAGTCATTTTAAATGTAAGTTGTGAGTGAAAAGTACAGTAAGTTATGCCCATCACTGATATTTATCGCTGCCTAAAGCTGCTCTTTCTGTCCATTTGCTTGTTATTCTCTCAGCATAATAGTCATTTGTGTCAGAGTTTATGGAGGACAGTCGATCCCCCAGGACTGCTAGTCCTCTGTATGAGTCTAATTAAACACAGCTTTCTCATGGCACCCCTCCTTCTTCTAATCCGTCTTTCTACACCTCCTCCCTCTCACGTCACTGTGATGCACGGTGGGTTCATTAATTACTCTGGAGTTTCCAGATCAGCATGCTCCGACTCAATGTCAACCAGTGAGAGAACATACAACCACTTGTAGGAAATGTATGCAGTAGCGATAGCCCTATGTTTGTATTATTGGTCATGAAAGGCTGACTGAGCTGTCACACATGTTGTTTTTTACTTAGACAGATGGATCTATGTTGCACTTTCCCATAAGTGAGCGTGAGTGGCTGCTTTCATGTGAAGTGTCTCACAGGTTCAGTCACCATTCCCTGTTCTCTTAGATCGTGAGAAGCCATTTCTCATCCTCTAGACTGATATTGTTTCTGACAACCTACAGAAGAAAAAAAAGAAAGCGCTGGTCAAAATAAGAACATAGACTGTTTAAAAGCCGTATTCAATCTCATGACAAGAAAAAAGCTAAGGCTGAGTCATAGTTTCAGATGCTGCAAAGAAATACTCAGTCTGACAACAATTATTATATTTCATTAACAACTAGGACTACCACTACAAGCTACCAGGACCGTACATTTTGCTTTAAAAGGAGCTAAAAAGGCAACATAGAAACATTTGGATGTGGATCTGAGTGTCAGATGGAATTGATCCAATGACTGCATTAAAACCAGTCGCTTTATATCTGTGCAATGCAACTCCACTATTAAAGAGACTGCAATGTATATAAAGAGTAGAACAAAACTAATTTAATTTGCTTGGTATAAATAAACATTTTGTACTTTTTATATCATCTATTTATTTATAATCATGTGGAGGTATTTGTGAGAACTTACATAAAAGTTACAATACCTTGAGGGAATGGAACTCCCTTGGACTCAACTACAAACAAAAATCTTAGGAACAGACGTATTATTGAAGAGAAACCACTGTGTGAACATTTACATTAAGGCTTTGAAAGTAAAGCAGATGGTCGGTTATAGCTTGAGTAAAACTGGAATGACTTGGGTGGGGGGGGGGAACTTAAATGTCAGGATCAGCAGGGGACTTCCCCAAAGACTTCGCCAATTTCTTCAAGTTTCTCGCCAGAGGTGAATTTATCTGAAAGGTCCTACTGAGAAGATCTGCTGATATCAGAGCGGAGGATGTTTTACACTAATGCTTAGGAGAGGGACCAGATGATACAAGCTAACACATGGATTTATATGTTACCCTTCTCTCACACTTTAAAAGATATAAAAGAAAGTACAGAAAATATTGTGTATTAGACTGGCAAAAGAGTTGCTTACAACCTGACATAAGAAAAAATGTTAGAGATAATGCTGTGTTCATAAACTGTTTCTAGCTACATTAACTTATTGACTTTGTATTGGGTTGTGTTGATTGCTTTTCTTGGCTCAAGGAAATGTTTACAATTACACCACTATATTAGATATTCCACCCCAAACCAATATTCCTATCTGCTGAAAAAGTTTAAAACAGACCATAATAGACACAGGTTGCTGGAAATTAAGAGAACACCAAAATGTTTTAGAAATAACTTTCGCATAAGATATTACACGTACCATTGTTGTTGAAATAATTGAAAGTGTTGTCGCAGCAAGCAACTCATTGCAGAAAAAAAGTACATTGTAATTAATAACTGTAATGACCTAAACACTAATTCATATAATTAGTTACACCTGTGCTTTTGCCTGCTCTGAAAAAGGTCTAGCTGCAGCAGATACTATTCCTCACTGGCCACTAAAGTTGTGAAGGGGGTACAGAAGCATGTGTTAAAGTAAGTCATACGTTTTAAAATGTGGGAAATATCACAAAGACCAAGGGCGGGAGAAAGGAAACGTTTGTCAAAAAGTGAGGTGGTGAAAAAAACATTCAAAAACCAGGTGACGGAAGAGAGAGAAACTGCGAAATAATCCAGACTCTTTGGAGAGAAAGTATATGTCCTGTGTTCGAATGTGGGTAATTGAGCCGTGTGTGTGTCTGTGTGTGACTATTGGGGAATCTTATGTTGTGTGATGTTTGTGCTGGAGCCGCTTCATCCAAAAACAGCACTCCGGTTAGAGAGTAGACGCGGAGACAGGAAATACAGTCTTTGGACTTTATTTCAGCTTGAATGCTTCTTACAACAGCTGTAGCAGTATTGAATGATGAATGAATGGTTGAATGGAGATTGATGAATGAATGTAGAATGATTGAATGTTTTATTCTTCACGAACGCATTCTCTCTTTGACGGTAATTATGTAGGTAACGATGCGACCGCAATAAAGTCCTGTCATCAAACGCACATGGGTAAACAGCTCGAGGACCCGTAGGACCCTTTTTCTATTTGGGCATAGCCCCTTTCGGTTGGTGTCAGTGCTCTGCTCCCGAATGCTACAGGTTTCCCTTTTTGAGTCAGTGCTGCTCCCAGCCCCGTTTCTGAAGCATCACACTGCAATGTCAGTTCCTCTTGTGGGTCATAGTATTTCAGTCCTGGTGTTTTGGCTATATTGTCCTTGAGCCTGCTGAATGCTTCTTCGTGCATTTCTGTCCATTCCCAAATATTTTCCTTGTGTGTGAGCTGTCTCACAATCTCACAGTCATCTGACAGGTGTTTGTAGAATTTAGAGAGATAATTTACCATGCCCATCAGTCTCTGTACACCCTTCACGTCAGTTGGTCTTTGCATGTCTCTCACTGCCCTGATCTTCTCGGGGTCAATTTTCAGTCCATCTGCTGTCAGCAGGTGTCCAATATATGGCACCTCCTGCTGCCTCAACCTGAATTTCTCTGCATTCACTTTGATATTCTTTTCTCTGCATCTGCTTAGAAACTGTCTCAATTTATCGTCATGGTCTTTGAAGGCCATTTCTTGTGTGTCACCTTCTCCTGTGATCAATACGTCATCAGCTATGATGTAGATGCCTGGCAGAGCCTCCAGTGCTTGAGTCAGCATCCGCTGGAAAATCTCAGGTGCTGGGCTGATTCCCATAGGCATCTTGAGCCACCTAAATCTGCCAAACGGTGTAGCAAATGTTGTTAGATAGCTTGACTCCTCCTCCAATTTCACATGCCAAAAGCCATGTTTGACATCACAGACTGTGAACACCTTCGCTCTCGACAGGTCTGGAAGGATGTCATCAATGGTAGGAAGTGGAAAATGGCTCCGCTTTAGAGCCTTGTTCAGTGGTCTTGGAGCAATACATATTCTTGGCTTGCCATTAGGTTTCTGCACTTATCCAGTCTGTGCTTTTCTCCACAGGTGTGATGATCTCTCTCCTTTGTAGATCCTGCAGCTCTAACTTGAGAGGAGTCATCATGGCAACCGGGACTCGTCCTTTGGGGAGTTTCACTGGCTCCACCCTCTCGTCGATCTCGATCTTGTACTCTCCTTCCATGCAGCCGTCACCTGTGAACACATCACTGTACTCCTTCTGTATTTGTTGCATGTGTAGACCACCGTGGGCTGATTTCACTTCAGTGACAATACTGTCAATAGCTAGTATGTTCTCATACTGTACTTTGATGAGTTTCATGGCTTCGCTTGCCTTCTTTCCCAACAGTGGTAGTCTACAGTCCTCATTCACCACCTCAAACTCCAGGCGGTACTGTTTTTGGTTCCTTGGGTTTCTCACCTTCACCTTGTATTTGCCTAGTGGATGCAGCCTGGTCTTGTTGTACATTACCAGCACTGTCTTAGTGCTCTCCAGCTGAGTTTCAGGGCTCAATAGATTCACAGGGATGACATTACAGCTCGCTCCACAGTCTATCTGAAACTTCACCAGCTCCTTGCCGATTAGCATCCCTGCGAAAAGCTGGCTGTTCTTGGCTTTGTCCTCCCCGGCCTCTTTACCAGTCACTGTCAGTATCTCTGCAGTGGTGACACTCAAGATGTCCTCATATTCCTCACTGTCCTGTTCAGTCACTTGGTGTACTTGTCTTCCTCTCTTGTCTTTATCCTGTGTGGTTTTACATTTGACAGCAAAATGATTTTCTTTACCACATTTTTTGCAGCGCTTTCCAAAGGCTGGACACTTGTTCTTGTCCCTCTCATGTGTAATCCCACAGAATTTGCATGAAACTGTGTTTGTGTTCTTATCCTGCCATGCTGTCTGTTTCATCATGTGCACCTCCTCCACTGTATGTCTTGCAAGGGTTCTTCTATTTTCACGTGACAGTTCTGTAGGCCAGCACAACTGTAGGCAGTTGTCCAATGTCAGGTTGTCCTCCCTGAGCAATCTCTCTCTCAGTCCTGAACCCATAATGCCACATACTATTCTATCACGAATGAGTGAGTCTCTTATTTGTCCAAAGTTGCATGTGCTGGCTAACATTCTTAGATCAGTGACATATGTATCAATGTTTTCATTTACCTTGGGGTTGCAATGTCCATCGAATTGTTCAATGATGCTCTTCACTGTCCTCCTCGCTGTAGTCACATCACTCATCAGAGTTTCACAAAGTTCTCTACCAGTCTCTCCAATCAGGTAGTAGAACAATTTCACCTTCATTGTTTATTCTGCCTCTGGCAAAGAAAGCTCCAAGTAAAGTGTAAACTCCTCTTTCCATGATTTCCATGACTTTGCAAGATTGCCAGAGACCAAACACAATGTTGATGGGGGTTTCAAACCTTCCATGGCCGACCGACGAGCGTCTTCCCCAGCCCACTGCTTGTTATTAGCTTCAGGCTAGCTGGTTAGCTGCACAGCAAAAGTTTGTTTTCTTTTTCTTCTTTTGTACTGCTCTCTTAATTCCAAGTTTCCAATATCCGCTGCCACCATGTTTCATTCTTGCCCCTCATATTACAAGAATGGACGGTTGAAGCACTTTTAGCTGCTTACACTTTATTAAACTTTTACATAGAACGTAGCATAACATTTACACCCTGGCTTCATCCGCATGCCTGCTCCGGTGTGTGTTCCCCTCTACAGGCTCCCTTTGGAAACGTATAACAACTATTGTAACATTGCCATTTCAGGAACGGGGATCAAATCTGTGACCTGGCAACGCACTTCAATTTCAGGCCCCAATAAATTAAATAAAACTACAACCACAACATATGAATAGAGCTAGGCTATCAGGAGCAATGAGAACAAGGTTTCAGGGCCCTCTGGTCCTCTGAGAGAAAAGAACGAGTGGATTTTATAATTGTCCACATTTTAATAAGGGATTATTGATAACAAAATGTTATACTTCCTACTCCAAATTAAAATGGGTTAGGGTTAGAAATGGTTTTAAATCATTTGTTTTATATATTTATTTTAACAACAAGATTTGATTTGAACAAGTAGCCTATGCTAGTTTATTGAACAGTAAAGGGCACAGTGCAATATATCCAAACGTCTTTGTTAGAGAGGCTGCGATAGAAGTTTTGTGGCAGAGTGATACTCAAAGGTGAGCTACTGTAGTGAGCAAACAAAGGAACATGCTCTTATTTTCTTTTGCATTTTGTTTTCAGGATTATAAAAGATTCCATTGAGTACAGAATTATTGAAGAGCTATCAAGCTAGCTCTCAGCCTAACAGGTGCAAAGCAGCTAACAGGAGGTAAGTTGAGTCTGCTTTAAAGTAGGCCTACGTACAGTCTGTAGCTTACACAACCGGGTGAGAGGTCGTATATTTAGCCAAAAATAATGAAAAATGCTGTGTGGGTTTTCTATAAGGCCTTTAGGACTGTTGTAAGTTACGATATTTTAGGTTATTGAGTTGTTTAAAAGCCTTGCAAATGTCCTGCTGTTTGTCTGCTGCTAATCTGGGCTCAACGTGTTTAGCTAGCCCAGTTTAACCAGCATGGCTCAGGTTTGTTTCTTGTTTTGCTGCTACAGTGAAGACGAATTGGTGACAACTGAAAAGTGTGAAATGGACAAAACAGATTCTTCAAGAAGAAAATAAACAGTGTCACAGACTGCCGGATGATGGTAAGTTCACACAAACAGTCTAGCTAACTGTGAAAAACAAGAAGAAGGTGTTATTAAGCAACACAGTCTCAAGGCATTTCGTGTTATAGTCACAAAATGTACTAATTGATTCGTGTTCACCAACACGATTTCGCAATTTTTTTCGTGTCACACAGAACGATTTAAAAAGCAATAATAACAACAAATTAGAAGGAAAAACAGATTAAAACAAATTCTGACACAGAACGATTTTAGAAGCTATATATTTCTATTGGTAGTATGTTTCATGCCTGCACCAAATAATAACAAATTAGAAGGAAAAAAAGATGACAAAAAATACAGATTTCAGTATTCTGAGGCTCTGAGCCCCATTTCTTTTTCCTCGCGGACGGCAAAAAAACTCCGACATTATACAATTTAAAATAAAAGGGATAGGTTTGGGTAACATTGAGTAAGATTTTTTTTTATGAACCACACAGCTTCTGGTATTCCAAGACCCGACCGGTGTCGGTACCAGATGTGTTCGGGGTGTCACTACCCGATCTGCAGCTCTGCCCGATCTGCAGTGCCTATGTGCGAGATGGTCCGCCATATTGGACAACTCCGGACGACAACCCAAGTAGGACAACATTGACACAGTGGCTTTTGGCAAAGCTCAAAAATAAAACGAGAGAGAGATGAGTTATTGTTATTACAAGGTGACTTCACTATTATTTAACAACTCTTTTTATTGTTTTTTTTATTTGGGGTTAAGTACATTGTCAGAATAAGTGAGAAATGGATTTAACTTCTGTTAGACAGCTATCATACTGAATACATATTTACTGTGAATGTGTGCAAAAATGTATGGCATATAGCTGTCTAACAGAAGTTAAATTCATTTCTCACTTATTCTGACAATGTACTTAACCCCAAATAAAAGAACCCCATAAAAAGAGTTGTTAAATAATAGTGAAGTCACGTTGTAATAACAATAACTCATCTCTCTTGAGTTTTCCTTTTGAGCTTTGCCAAAAGTCAATGTGTCAATGTTGTCCTACTTGGGTTGCCGTCCGGAGTTGTCCAATATGGCGGACCATTTTGCACATGCGCACTGCAGATCGGGCAGAGCTGCAGATCGGGTAGTGACACGGGGTACCATATGTGTTCGGGGTCCGTCTCTTACCAGTGACGTCACGACGTACGACGTAATGACGTCAATTACGTCACGCATTGTGATTGGCTGTACGGTAATTTACCCACGCTGTCTAGAGTATAGAGGTTTTTTTTTATCATTGCATTTAGCTGACGCTTAATGTTCGGAATTTGACCATGTATGATGGTCCTCTCTAGTTGCCGTACAGCCAATGGCGTACAGCCATTGCTCCGTTTTCATGTTTTAACATGTTTTTCACAAACATTTTCACACGCTAGGAGTATAGGAATACTTCAATTCGTTTCGTCATGATCTGTAGATGTGATTTGCCCCCGAGCACCCCTGGGTAAATTACCGTACAGCCAATCACAATGCGTACAATGCGTGACGTCATTGGTAAGAGACGGCCCCCGAACACATATTGTACCCCGAATACATCTGGTACTCACACCGGACAAAAAGACGTGGTGCAGGCACGAAACATACTACTAATAGAAATACATTGCTTTAAAATCGTTCTGTGTGACACAGAAAAAAAATCGTGTTGGTGAACACGAATCCATAGATTAAATTAATTTCGTGACTATAACACAAAATGCCGTGAGACTGGGTTATTAAACTGGGTCTTTAAAGGCAGATTTGGTAGCCTAAGTGCTTGCATCCTGTTGACTAATATTTACCAGAACCTATATTTATCTTAAATACATTTCAGGTATTGTAATAACATAATGAAGCTAATTTAGGTCAAGTATGAAGGTTAGCTGTGTAAGCTGATTTAATATTATTTATGAATGCAGCTTCATTGAAGACTCGTTTGTGTTTGCCATGCAGAATGCATCATGTTTCACACAAAAGAATGTGCTCCTTTGAGGTGGACACTATCAATAGTTCAAAAGTGTCTGAATCTTAGCATAATAAGATCAATAACTAATTAGGAACGGCACACTTCTGCCTTTAGAATCAAAGTCCCCTTAACAAGTCTACAAGAATAATAATTGAAGGGAAAACAATTAAATTAATGATGGTAATGATAAGGTTTAATGCACCCCAAGGATTCAAAATTAGCTTAAAAATAATTCCGTGGATATAACTTGATAAATAAAGGAAAATCTGAACCATGAACCCGTTAACTCCTATAGGCTTTAAAGAGTTTAATTGACCAGGATTACCATGCCCACCAGACCTTTCATCTCATTAATGGAAACACTCAGTATAAGCATGGGAATTTTATCAGCATCTGTAGATAAGAAACTGCATCCTCAGTAGATCTCAGATACCATCCACACTGTACCGCACATCACTAGAGCTGATATTCATATCCACTGGTAGATCAGACCTGCTGCGACAGTGGGAGGAGGAGAAGATGGAGACAGATTGCGTCGTTCCTTCTCCCAGCTCCTTATCACAACAGCCACACTTATCTACTCCCAGTGGAATGATGTTATTAGAAGCCCAAGTGAGCGGCAGGGAGAGACAAATGACTGGATATGCAGAGAAGGAAAACCGTGTGAGCTGCATAGATAGAGTCTATTCCAAGGTCATGGAATGCAATTTATGTTAGGATAATTTTTATTATATTGATACAAAAGGTGTGTTATCCCCTTGAAGGGAGGGACTGGGACACACATTTAAAACTTAGCTTGCTCTTGTTGGTTTCTCCAAATTTGCCCACCCCAGCTTTATGTGCTCGCAGTGGGAGAGATTACAGTAAACCTGTGGTACTACAAAATAAGCATGCTGAGTATTATTCTTATCAGTTGTTCCAAGCCAACAATAGCAGGTGTGTCAAAATGTGTCAACCATGAAGACAGAAGGACACATAAATCCTTCCAGCATTGATACTGTAATAGCAGTAGTTTTGGCTCGATTGCAGCAAAGTGGGGCTAGCCCTATAAACAAAGTCTGTCACTGAGTGAGGTATGAAGTGAGTACAAAGGTGATGAAGTTGCTTGTGTTTGCTCCATCAAAATGAATAAGTGCGTCTGGTGGCTGTGTAAGGATTTTCATTCTTTTAATTTAGAGTACTGCAGTCCGCTAACATGCTGAATGCATACTTTTTTTTGTCATACTGACATAACTTAGCATCTTGAACTATGACTCTTTTGCTCACATTCATTATTGTCTGTAGCACAAAATGTCAATAAGCAGTCAGCATGTTTTCACCTTTCTGAGCTGTCTCTGAGGCTAGGTGAATCTGTTGTATCTTCCGCTGCGCAGGGAATAGTGGGTCACGATAAAAATGGCTATAATAAAAGCATGCTGGCATGAATACTTCAACATTTGACTGGATGCAGCTGGATATTTGCATGCCGCATTGGATATAGTATGTATCGTGACATACAAAATATTGTTCTGGTCCTAAATAGTATGGTAGTATGGGAACTCAAACACATCCTTAGTATCGCTGGGGACGACTTTGCGTCTGCCATCAATCAGCTGATCCCCTTTACTTCCTCAGTACACATGTTGTTGTTCCTGGGCAACACGTCTGTGACTTTCTGCGACACTTCCAAAAAGATTAGGAAGTCACAGAAACAACTGTGATTATTAAGTGTCTAAATGCTTGCATCTTTAAGGTTCCTTAATTGTGTGGTGACGAGGTTATGTGGCAAATTAAAAACTAAAACAACACTAAAGTAGCCAGTCTTTAGGGGATGAAACATGGGACATAACCAAAGTACAGTACGTTCTCAATGGTTGTGTTGGAGGAGCACCACATTCTCTTGCCCCCACCTCACTGTGACGTGGTGACCCTGCAGTCATTGTTCGCTCTCTCCTCTGTTTTATTTAAATATGCTGGAGGGAGAATTCCAGAAGAGTCTGAGCGTGTACTCTTTTATATGAACAGTACAAAGAGAAAACCTTTGAATTTCTCTGAGAACTGCAGTGAAAGTTGCAGCGCTGCATTCTTTTGTGTTGACTGTCAGTCCAGCAGAAGATGTTCTCTCTCTTCTGAAAATTCTGTGATCTCAATAATTGAAATCTATCTTCAGCTGCAGCGGCACAATTGTTTTTTTTATCTGTTGATACTTAAAAGTAAGGTAATTAAGTTTGTGCAGGTGTGCACACTATATTTGTGGTAAACAGTGTGTGTGTGTGAGAATGTGAACAGACCCTATAGTTAATGCAAACGTAATGAGCTTCCTCTGTGTTAAGGAATAACAAAGCAAAACAAAAGTGGAACAAACTGTGTCGTGGCTTCCTTCCTTGTTTTTCCATCAAGCCACTATACGCCTTAAACAGACAGTTCTAACTCGCTTCTTTCCTTTAAATTACTCACAGTTTGAAGAGTTGCTTGGCACCCGATGGTTGAAGATGTTGCGATGTGTTTGCTCAAAATAAAATAACAAACTTTTGCACATGCAACAAAGAAAAATAGGCCTTTACAATATTCAAAAGAAATAGGCAAAACTCAAATAAAACAACAAACAACTTAAATGTTCTTTCTTGATAATGCTTATAACTTCACAACTTAAAGGGTACTTGTACGGTTTGTATGTACGTGTACGGTACGAGTACGGTTAAAAACTGTTCCTCGACGGCGTCTCTCAACAGGTTGCCCATCACTGTGGCTTTAGCACAGGCGCCGTGGGAATTGTAGTCCTTTATAGTGCGTTGACTACAGACGTCACAATTAGGTGGCCTTTCTTATAAAATCTAAATACTGGCTCTAACAAACTGTATCTGACTTGTCAATTATGATTGCAGTGGTATACAACAGAGTAGTGCGTTCATATTTCTCGCTGTCAGGTTGATAGCAGAATGGGATTGTTGTGACAATGGAGGTCTCATCAATCAAGAAAACACAACAACCCAGTAAGGGAATCTATATAAAGTGTCAAACATGGCGACTCAAAGAACACAATACAGTGTGTGCTGAGGGTGTGTTTGTGTTTCTCCCCCTGAGAGGGTCAGGAAGAGGGAAAAAAACACTGAGAAGGGAGGACATTTCACAACACACACATTGTGCTCTGATTGTTTACGTTTCAGGTCACAAGTATTTTAGTTTAGCATGTTAACTCCATTCAAACGCATAACTTGTCAATATTACATTGTGGTATGATTGCATATTAAATAAACCAGATGTTATAAGGATGTTTTGCTTTCCACAGAGCCATAATAATTGACTATGCAAGCATGAGCTTACATTTGTACGTTATTTTATTAAAGTTTGACACATTGGACAGTATTTCTAAATTATGCAAACATTATACATTATTATACATGTAAGTTGCAGAGAAGGCAAGGTCCGTCTGGTATTGATTGCTTTACGCCTTGAAGTCACTATCCAAGAAAAATATTAATAAGCAGAATGATGGCGCCTCATAAATCTTTAAAAGTGTGTTTGTTGACTGTGCTTAATTTTTTATTACAATACCTGATACTGGGTGTGTGTGTGTGTGTGTGTGTGTGTGTGTGTGTGTGTGTGTGTGTGTGTGTGTGTGTGTGTGTGTGTGTGTGTGTGTGTGTGTGTGTGTGTGTGTGTGTGTGTGTGTGTGTGTGTGTTGTAGTGGCAATTTCTTATGTTACTTTATATGGTAAAGCCAAATGATTATATTATGCTTAGAAATTGTATTGGAGCAACTCGACCTGTTGAACCACAAGGGAGCATCCCGCCAAGGTCGTACCTGAAGAATGCGGCCCTCCCTAAGGGAGGATTGTAAGATAATAGTTTTCTGTAGTTGTCTTATCTTTTACTTCCTGCACAGCAATCAGTCCTCTATAAAACACACACACACATTATACCCTGTGTGCACTCCTGCAGACTACTCTATACTCTGTGAGACATGTACCTTCGAGGCGCCTCGAATAAAGATCTTAAAAGACAACGCTGCCTGCTTTCACCAGTTTATTATTGATTACTCTCATTGTACATCTTTACAGTGTTGACGAGTTTAAAATATCCACAACAAATTGGTGTCAGAAGTGGGATCTCTGAAAGCTCTGTCGGGGACACCCAGGTACGCTGGTGGTTGGCCGCCGGGATCCTCGGATTCTCCTCTACCTCGACAGAAAGTGTTATGGGACGAGAGGACCAGCGCCTGAGTGAAACTGATTGACTTCACGAGATCCAACTAACTCAATTCCTCTAAAATATCTGGTGAGATGTACAATTTCTAATTGTTTAAAAGTAAAACGTAATTAACCTCCATGACATTTATTAAGCGGGTTGCTCAAAAGTAGGATATTTGGTATATCCGTAGGATATTTGGTATATCCGTCGTAAAATGTTTTACGATCAGTTTTTGTGTGATTTGTACTGAGGAACAAATATCACATCACCGACGGGTGAAAAATAGTGTTTTGGTAACACGGGGTGTTTTGGTAACAATTAAAGACTTTCTCCATGGGGACAAAGCAAAGTAAGGGGGCAGAGCCTCCTGAGGGCCCAATTGTAGATGTCATGCGAGCAAAATATGGTGAAAGCAGTCTGTCTAAATTAAATATATGGACGGAAATGTTCGGATTTCCAAAGGGAGGATCTTTGAGTAAATTAAAAATCAAAGACCTAAAGGACAAATTACAAGAGTGTGAAGATGGAATGAGAAAGAAGAGTACAATTAAAGTAAAAGAGTTGGAAAAGATAGAAAGTCACAGAAAGTGGTTAAAATACTGGGAGGGTGAAGCAGAATGCCGTGAAAGGAGGCAGTTGGCCTCGGCAATAAAGAAAATAAAGGTGGATGATGAAAGTGAAGGAAAAAGGGAAAATAAATGTTGTCCGAAATCACACAATCCATTCTACCAGACATCCACTTCTCTGTATCCGTCTCTTACAGGTACGAGGGACCCTCTCCTCGACCACGGATTTCCGTTCCACCCTCAGGTCCATCCACCTCCCCTGGCGTATCGAGACCCAAACCATCTGGACGCCGGTGCCATGGGTGGGGATCCAGCAGAGGCAGAAAAACGACAAACGCCGCGACCGAAAAAACAAGGCCCAACATACCATGGTCCAAGCCGTTACAACCGCCTGGTCACACCAACCCCAAGGAGACGGCCGTGGCAGGGGGGGCCAAAGAGGCAGGGGAGGTGTCCGAGGCCGTGGAGGTTTCAGAGGAAAAGGCAGAGGACGAGGAGGCAACTACACTTGCAATAATGGTGCTTGTTTCCACTGCGGTGAAATGGGTCACTTTATCGCTGAATGTCCGAAGAACACCCAAAAGAAAGACACTCAATCTGCTCAAAACAATGACAATTCTTCAAACTGACATCGTCTGCGGGAGGAGGTGGAGGAAGAGGAGGGAATTCGGTCGAGTGAGACGGGACCTCTGCCTGCAGCATCAAAACAGGGAAGTGCCACACACACACACACACATCGTGCAAGCTATTGATACATTAGAAAAATTAGAAAACATGCCTGTGGTTAAAGAGGGTACATATTTGAAATATGACACTGAAACAGCATTTAAGAAATTTCCCACACTAACTCTGGCTATCATGGGTGTTGATGTTACATTTTTGGTTGATTCTGGGGCTACACATTCTGTAGTAAAACTGGCAGATTTGCCAAATTGTAAATTTAGTGGTAGATTTATCCACTCAATAGGAGCTGCTGGTGTGACTGTAAAGGAGAAGTTTTCTGTACCAATTCAGTGTAGAGATAACGGTGATGCCAGCCATCCATTTCCCACATCAGTAAAACACAGTTTTCTTCTGTCATCTGTTTGCCCTATACATTTATTGGGCAGAGATCTGATCCTCCGGTTTGGCCTTGATCTCATTTCTACAAATGAGGGTCTAAAGGTCAGACGACCATCTCCTATCATGGTCCAAAAACTCGCATTTGACGAAGAATTGTTGTATGTGTATCAATGGCTGGCAACATTTCCTGATTCTCAGAAACTGTTGCGTTTGGCCCGTCAGCGTGTCTCCTCACTGGCTGTGTTTATGGAAGCTCCTCATTTGCATTGCACTGCTAGTGTTTCTGATGATAAATGCAAATACTATGATGAACAGTTTCTGTTGGAATGTGTGAATGATGAAATCATGCTTAAAACGATGTATTGGAGCTCGCTGCGCAGCGCTATTTCTGTCACACTCACACCCGTACAACACCAGCTGTATCAAATCCCAGGGGCGGTCCCACACATTTCACTAGCAAGGGGCCCCACTGATAAATGGAGGGATTTGGGTCCATTCGTTAAAGATTGGGAATCTATTACTGATTGGACAGCCACACACACACCTCAGATCATGTACTCTATGTCACATGATGTGTTTAAGTACGATGTCAACTGTTATGTACACGCGCTGCGTACTCTGGCTCTGATTGGGGATGATTCTGTTAACCCTGTGCCAGGCCCAGGGGAGCCTGTGTTTTCAGGTTACTCTCATATTTCTGAGCTTCCTGCGGCGCTAAAAGATGTGCCTCCGACACTCTGGGCAGCTCACAAATATGATGTTAGTCTAATCCGTTCTGCCGAACCTATTGTTATCACCCCAAAGTCTACCTACCGCCCAAATCAACCCCAGTACCCATTAAAGCGTGAAGCTGTTGATGGCATCCGGCCAGTTTTTACCTCTCTGCTTAAACAAGGGGTCATTGTTCCATGTAATGATTCTCCGGTACGCACTCCAGTGTTTCCTGTTAAAAAGATCCGGGACAAACCTCCTGACGAATGGAGATTTGTGCAGGATTTACGAGCTGTAAATGAAGCCGTACATGCACGTGCGCCGCTCGTTCCAAATCCTTATCTCATTCTCTCTCAGGTTCCAGCCTCTGCAGCCTTTTTCACTGTTGTAGACCTCTCAAATGCATTTTTCAGTGTCCCTGTACACAAAGACAGTCAATTTTGGTTCGCATTTGAATATGAGGGTAAGCCATACACATTCACACGTTTGTGTCAAGGCTACTGCGAATCTCCCACTGTGTACAACCAAGCATTATGTACAAGTTTGGCCTCTCTACAAGTTTCCAAAGGCACCGCTCTCATACAATATGTTGATGACCTCATGATTTGCGCACCCACAGCAGAACAGTGTGAAGCTGATACCATCTCCTTGTTACAACACCTCGCAGCTGAGGGCCACAAGGCCAGTTTGTCTAAACTTCAGTATGTGCAAAAGACAGTTACATGTCTGGGTCACATCATTTCAGGAGAGGGAAAAACACTTTCAGATAAGCGTATTGCATCATTGGCTGCTCTGCCAAAACCTGTCACTAAGCGACAGATGATGTCATTTTTGGGTATGTGTTCATACTGCAGGTCATTCATTCCTAACTATTCTCCGCTCGAACAGCCACTCCGTACAATCACGCATGTCACCGGTTTGAAACCTGCGGATCGCCTTATATGGACGCCAGAAGCCGACGAAGCCTTCATTAACATGAAGCTGGCTCTCCAATCCCCGCCGACGCTAGGTCTGCCTGATCCTACCAAGCCTTTTACACAGGCAGTAGATGAACGCGATGGGTGTATGACCTCAGTTCTCCTTCAAGATCATGGGGGAAAACAGAGGCCTGTTGCCTATTTTTCCTCCAAGCTGGACACTGTAGCTGCTGGCCTGCCTAAATGTCTCCGTGCAGTTGCTGCAGCTGAAAAAGCTCTCAACTCTTCACGTGACATTGTAGGTTATGCACCTTTAACACTGTTGGTTCCACATGCTGTTTCTCTCATCCTCTGTGAACATAGAACATCAGACCTCTCTGCTGCACGTTGTCTTAGGTATCACACATGCCTGCTAGACATGCCTAATGTTGAAGTCAAACGCTGTACCACTCTGAACCCAGCATCTCTTAAGCCTCTCCCAGAAGACGGTGACGAACACGACTGTGTTGCCGAGCTTCTTATTGTATGTACTCCCAGACTTGACTTAAAAGATGTACCCCTGACCAACCCTGACCTCGTTTTGTATGTTGATGGGTCCGCCTCTCGCGACCCTGTGGGCACTAATCGGGTGGGTTTCTCTGTTGTTTCAGATTCTACTGTCCTCTGTTCCGGACCGCTCCCATGCCACCTCTCAGCACAAGCAGCAGAGCTCATAGCACTGACTGAGGCCTGCACTTTGGCAAAAGGCAAATCTGTAACTATCTACACTGACTCACGTTATGCCTTCGGGGTAGTACACGATTTTGGGGCTATCTGGAAGTGTAGACAATTCCTGAAATCTGACGGTAAGCCAATGCTTAACCATGTCCTAGTTGCAGGCTTATTGGACGCCATTCTGCTCCCGTCTGAGGTCGCAGTATGTAAATGTGCTGCACACACCAGCAACACCGACCCCGTTTCATTAGGAAATGCTGCTGCTGACTCAGCTGCAAAGGCAGCCGCCCTGATTCCTCTCGCACCACACGCACACTCGTTTGTTAACATCCCTGTTTCCTCCATCACTGACAATATGTCGTCACTAACTGCCATGCAGCAGTTAGCTCCACCAACAGAAAAAGCGCAGTGGAAAACTGCTGGTGCTACCTTTGACCCCACCTCCAGCATCTGGGTTGGTCCAAATTCCAATCCATGTCTCCCGAGGCATTTTTTCTCACATTTTGCTAAATTGACACATGGGTTGGATCATGTGTCAAAAGGGGGGATGTTAGAGGCTATCAATCAACATTGGTTCACAAGGGGATTCACAGTAACAGCTCAAAAGCATTGTGAAGCATGCTTAATTTGCATTACGCAAAATTCTGGTAGACCGGTAAAGGTTACAGGAACAGGTGCACACCCACCCCCAACTAGACCATTTGAGCACCTAATGCTGGATTTCATCGAACTTAGTCCATCCGAGGGTAAGAAACACTGTCTTGACATGTTGACATGTGGTCCAAATGGGTTGAATCATTTCCGGTAAACGCACAGACAGCAAATGCTGTGGCTAAAGTCCTAAATGCTAAATGTCCTCTCCCCTCCACAACTTTGTGTGAGGATGCTATGTTGTCATATTGTGTTAACCTGTCATCCAATTTAGCAGATATCAGACGCCAGGTAGCGGCAGCCCCTGCTACTGGTCCACTCCACTGTATCCAACCAGGCGACTTCGTGCTGGTCAAGGACTTCCGGAGAAAGAGCTGGAGATCCAGCCGTTGGCAAGGTCCCTACCAGGTGCTTCTCGTCACCCAGACAGCGGTCAAGGTCGCCGAGAGAGCCACGTGGGTCCACGCCAGCCACTGCAAAGCTGTCATCTCCGCCCCAGTCTAGCCGGTCCAGTAGAAACAGACGACGACAAGTGACGTGCCAAGTCACCACCAGCACCACACACGCAGCACATACACACAAGACTCATGGGCGACGGCCAGCTGTGCTTTTTCATATGCCTCTGGTTCCTCGTCTTTGCCGTCATGGTGTGGGGTTTAATTGACATGGTCATGAAGGCACGGGCTCAGTCAGACTAGACACATCCACGAAGCAGACGACGACACCAACATAAACTGTTTGCCTGATCGCTGGCGAGTGATTGAAGATGGAACCCCTCGGACAAGAATTGGCTAACGCCCACCTGGAAAGACGACAACGCAACCGTGAGCAATGCAGAAACTGTTGGAGGGTCTGGACACTAGTAGAGTGGATCCTTTGCATATTCCTTATGGGTTTTGTGTTTGCCATAATCCTATACGTCATGTATCCATGGTTAGTACACAACCCTCTAATCAAAGTCAAAGTAGCAAAAAGGTACGTTGGGGAATCCGGGAGAACCGTATGGTCAAAGGGGCTTATCAAAGCAGGGATTGGTAACATTACTCTGGGAGAAGGGGAAGATAGCACAGTGCAGTTAGACCCGTGTAACTACTTCCCTTGCCCCGACCCTATTAAGCTGGGGTGGGCAGACGTTTACATCTGCTATGTAATAGATGGCACTTACACTAGTACCCACTGTTCCGGAGGATGGGCTTTGGTTTTATGGACCACCTCACGCAAGGACTGGGGTTATACCTTATGGGCCGACAAAACAAAAATCAAAAGGAGACTATCTATCTCTAAAGTCAACTCATCAAGTCCCGCCGTCCTACTACAACTACAAAAGGCCAAAATATCAGACAGGGGCTATTACGTTGTTTGCGCGTATGTATCTGGCAAAGACCCATGTGGCGCGTTTTATATAGACATCACCCCCAAAAACGACACCCCTAAAGCCAAACCTCTAACACAACTTCTAACATCAATAGGTACATCAACCGTTCTGAAACATGACCCTTCCGTAGGTAACAGCATTGACGACTTAAAAGACGACGTTTGGAAAACTAGTAATAGACTAGACGGTAACGTATGGTGGCACACTCTAAGGTCATTCCTGCAGGCCGCAGGGCAAAACGGTTCGTGTTATGCATGCACCCTTTTCCCCCAGGACTCATCAATGGCATTACCTGTTCGCCCACGACCTCTAAACAACACAGAACAGCTGTGTGCCTTTATGGCCCTGACCGGGTCTACCAGAGGGTTGAATAAATGGTATTTTGCAAACGCCTCTCTTCCAGCACCATGTGAGCACATGTCGAACGCCACACTGCGCGCAATAAACTCCACCGAGATGATGACTAACTCCTTCGAATTGTACGACCCGGTGGCACGCGTTCACCCCAGCCGTCTAGAAAACCTTACCCATAGTGTCTGCATTAGTAGAAGGAAAAACCGCATAGGCTTACACCTTGGCACAACCACGGGTTGTACTCGTATCATAAAAAACACATGCGGCGCTGAAAAATTCAATCTCAAAGACTGTCTAGTAAAAGGATTTTCCGATAGAATCAATTCGTCCCAAGCATTCCCTAATGTCACGCATACCTCTCTTCTCCTAGCATGGCCTACCGATGCTGGGGCAGGGGCTCCGCAAGACTATGTGTGGCTGTGCGGAAACAAGTTGTATCAAGTCTTAGCACCCTTTTGGACGGGCTCGGCACCTTAGTGGATTTGACTCCAGCAATCACCGTTCTCGACTCATTGATGCATACAACACACCACTATCCAGAATTCAGACATCCCGACCACCATAGGGCTAAGAGGGCTTCAATGAAATCTCACGGCGAGAAGGGTTTCAGCGGGGCGTTCCCCTGGTGGGGCTCCATGAATAACGCTCATAATATAGACAAAATACACACACGATTGGAAAACCTCACTTTCGAAGTTACTCAAGGTTTTCAGGCACTGAATCCGTTTATGGTAGCAACTAGAAACATGCTAATGCAACATCAATTTGCTCTAGATATCCTGTTTGCCTCAAGGGGGGGCCTATGTCACGTTATTGGAGACTCTTGTTGCACATACATTCCAGACATATCAGAGAACATGACTCGCACCATACAACACCTTAACGCACTTCTGGCAGACATGAAGGCTGACGATGTGGACTACGACCCTATAGGCTGGGACTGGTGGTCCTGGCTCACATCGGAGGGTGGGAAGGTTGGCTGGCCAGAATAGTCACGCCACTCCTCACCATCATAGCTTTGCTCCTCTGTTGTACATGCTGTGTAGTTCCCCTCATGAAGAAATGTTTTTCTAGTATGATCTCCTCTGCATTCGTACAATACACCGCTCTACCTCAAACCATTGACAAAGTTACGACCAACCCAGATTCAGCCCCCACTGATTCCGACACTGAAGAGTCAGACACTGAACTGTAAAATTGTGTGTAAAATTGCCATTCCCTCTTTTCAGTATTCTTTTTCTTTCTACATACGGAGTCTGTCCTCCACAAAAACAGCCATTTTCCATGATATGTTTATGATGTGTTTACTTAAACCAGCGATGGAGTGTATTCATTGATGTGTTATATCAGTCTATCCTGTCATTTGTTTTATTTTCTTGATTGATCAAATATGATCAAAAGGGGGAATGTAGTGGCAATTTCTTATGTTACTTTATATGGTAAAGCCAAATGATTATATTATGCTTAGAAATTGTATTGGAGCAACTCGACCTGTTGAACCACAAGGGAGCATCCCGCCAAGGTCGTACCTGAAGAATGCGGCCCTCCCTAAGGGAGGATTGTAAGATAATAGTTTTCTGTAGTTGTCTTATCTTTTACTTCCTGCACAGCAATCAGTCCTCTATAAAACACACACACACATTATACCCTGTGTGCACTCCTGCAGACTACTCTATACTCTGTGAGACATGTACCTTCGAGGCGCCTCGAATAAAGATCTTAAAAGACAACGCTGCCTGCTTTCACCAGTTTATTATTGATTACTCTCATTGTACATCTTTACAGTGTTGACGAGTTTAAAATATCCACAACAGTGTGTGTGTGTGTGTGTGTGTGTGTGTGTGTGTGTGTGTGTGTGTGTGTGTGTGTGTGTGTGTGTGTGTGTGTGTGTGTGTGTGTGTGTGTGTGTGTGTGTGTGTGTGTGTGGTCCTGAAGTTGATAATAGCTGTCATAATTGACCATTAGGTCTTTATAGGATATGATAGCTGTTTAATAAGCTGCTATATTCATCCCCAGGGGGTTTTGAGCACATGCAATATATTATTACTGTGTGTGTCTGTTTGTGTACTGTATGCCTGCACGCACATATGTGTAACTTCTCTCTAATGCATTGTAATGACTGTAATATGTTCTGAGTAATGCACATAAGTGTCTGCGTACTGTCGTTTGTTGTATGTCAGAATGTATGAATGTCTTATTAATTAGTTCCTAGTTACATTTCCTTACATTTGGCTACTTTTGCTTCAGTTTCCTGCAGGTGAATGATGAAGTAATCAATTAAATCACTGTGTAATACGAGCAAGCTGTTGTGAGGTTACTTATTTATGACTAGCCATCTGGAGCACGTAAATATGCTATACCACATCAGGGCGCCAGAGGGATTCAGTATTGGAAATTAGATTTAGTGTAATCAAGGAGCCTTCTCTAATTTACTTTCATGTACTGTCTCTGCACACATGTATACCTAACTACAAAGCAACAAATGTGTGTGTGTGCAGCATGTCCTTAGCATATCTCGAGAGCCATTCTTCTGATTTACCCCACACTTGGCGGGTGTATTAATAGGAACTCAAGGATGTGTGGTGTGGAAGTTGGTGCAACTTGGGCCTGCGGCACATTCGATAATGATAAACTTTGAATAAACAAGTGATAGCACTTTGTGCTGCAACGTGTTCAGGGTTCTGTGGACTGAAACGAGCATGTAGGCCGGCCTTCAAAAGACTCGGCTCAGTCACTGCAGCTAACTTTGCTGAGTGATGCTGGAAATGCTAATGTTACAACTGAACTCCTTTTCACTTCCCTGAAATCAACAAGATAGACCTGATGGATTTTCCGTTGCAAATCAAATAATCAAATTTAATTAAATTTGCAACCGATAGGCCAATTTGAAAATGGATACCTCGGACAAGTGCAGGTCAGCGGTATTTGTGACAGCGAGTAACCATAACTCAGGCGTGTTTTTTAGGGATAGATCAAGTGATTTCGGGATCCCAGCCTTTTCTATAACTGGGCATATTTTTTTAGCAGTGATGGAAGAAACAGTATAGAGTCATGATAATAATGAATAAAAATGCATTTTAGTTCAATTGTTAGATATCTGAGTGAGTTTGCCATTTAACCATTGACATTTTGCTGTCCGGAAAATGTATACTGTTTTCCTCTGAAGTACCAGTACTGTACATATTATTTAGCAGTTGAAGTGCTTTCAATAAAATGTGTTGATACAACAAACATGATATAATGATTTATTAATGAAATTATTTGCTATTACTCCCATATCAAAATGGGGCATTAGACGTCAGTGTGCAGTGGGCCTGGTGTAATTCGACATGCATCAGCTCACAATGACATTTGTAATTTTATCAACATATCAATTAAATTAGATGATAATGACTGCTTACACTCTGTGAGGGAACAAAAGTGAGAACAGAATACTGTTCTGTATGTGTGGCTTTTAATTTCTGAAATAGGACGCTTATTTACAATGTACTGTACAATACTGTGAGTCAGATTGCCAACGCCTGTCTGCAGTAAACTAATGAGCATTCAGCCTAGCAGCAGCTACAGTACCCTCGCTACAGAGCTGAGCTGGCATATTGTTGTTTGTGTTTTCTAATCACTTGACAGCTTACTAATACTTTAATTTCATATTTATTCCTCGAGATCATGATATATTTTGGTTGTTAAATAGGGGTATGTAGAGATTGTTTTTCACAATGAACAGTGACTCTGAAAAGTTTTAAAACATTTTTTCAAGCACGTAGACATAGATGGAGTGTGCAGGTAAATATGATGCTAACACACACTGACACTTGCAAACGCATTCATATATTTCTCTGTATATTGATATCATTTATAAAAATGAGCATTCGCAAATACTCCCACTCATTAGTGCACATATACGCATTCATCATCATTAGAGATGCGATTAGGAAAGAGACCTCGGGGTGTTTTTCAATTTGCCTCTTTCAAATCAGGAAATATTTCCCTTTCATCTTTTCTGCTAAATTACATTTGTTTCTTATGTATCATCTCAAAGTGAAATCACATTAAACCCAGCTGACATCAGAGCAGACAGACCAGGGAGTTCTGTGAGGATTTTAAATATCTGAGAAGAACAGTCTCCATTGTGCCTTGCTGGTTATGATGCATTGCAGACGGCTGAAATGTGTCTGTCTGTTGTTGCCCATTTCAGCAGCAAATGTTACTGTTATAGAGTCCTCAGTGTATCTGTACTGTATGTGCTGATGGCTAACTAACAATGTACAGTGTTTAGGAGTGTAGTTTTAACCATGGTTCGGTTATCATCGTCTCTGTAGGCAGTGTGTCTCAAAGGGAAGGTGTGTTAGGCTCACAGGGTACCCATGGAGATTTGGGCAACAGATTGAATTTGATGCAGACATGTGTTTTAATGGTCTGGCAAGCACATTCACCTGTTATCAAATGAAGGAGAATACCACACATATAAACACAGGCATGCAAAAACACACACACACACACACACACACACACACACACACACACACACACACACACACACACACACACACACACACACACACACACACACACACACACAGTAACTATGGCCACCGGTTTTACTGCACCCCCCCCCCCCTCTTGTTAATCTCTCTTCATCAGGCTGCCTTGCCATCCGTAAACATGTTTCCAATATGAGCGCCCTCTTGCTTTGTTTGTACAACCCTTCCCAATTTCCCATTCATATTTAAACACTCTTCATGCTTTAATGATAAAGGTAATTGTGTCTGCCAGCAATCTTTGGCTCCGGTACAGCAGCACAACTGGAGCTGTCTGCAGTAAACACTCCTCCAGCAATCAGAAATGTGATAAAAACTTGCTCTCCACACTGTAGCAGCTTTGCTCTGATTGCTTTTGGAGTTTGCCTTATATTATCTTTGTTGAAATGCAAATGCTCTTGGAAATATGATCGTACATGCATTTTACTAATGTCCAGGTTACCCCAGGGTCTAGTTCAAGGCCAACAGTGCTCTGTGGTTTTAGCAGTACAGTATGCAGAGAATCACACATGCTAATGCCAGGAGGTTGTTACCATGAATGTTAGTCGCATGTTTGTTCAGGATCCATGTTCCCATATTACATGTGTATATGGATTGGAGAGGGCAGAGCATAGAATTAATATATCTACTGATCATCTCCAACTTTTCCAAAATCTGCACACATTGTCTATTTTTTACATTTCCTTTTACGCTATATTGATGTAAGTGTAATACCACTCATAATTTGAATATGTCTTCATCTTCATCATCTGTTAAAAATCTGATCTTTTTAAATATGAGCGATGAAGCCGATAGTGTTATTACATTTGGTCAGAGAGATTATACAAGGTCAATGAATGAATACTGTTTCACTCTGCTGGGATAGATTGAAACATAAATGTTAGGGAGATCAATCGTAATCCCCTCACAATGCTTCACCTTGAATGTTCTCATCACAAGCGTAACTGTATCTTTACCTGCATGTTCATCCTCTTAACACATTAAACGTCAGATGCTTTGTTGTTACCTATTTCTTCAAAACTTCTATCCAGCAAACAGCTTACGGATAAAATTGATTTTACGAAGGTGTCATGAGGTCTGTGAGTTGAAATACAGGTGATTGTTTGAATTGGCTGGACACTACTCTCAACAGTAATGTATTTCCCCCCAAAACCTTTTATTTGCAATCAATAGGTTTTTTATGAGGATGTTTGTCCTCCTTCTGCTTCCTTTGTTTTTTAGGGGGGGAAGTTTATTTGCTATAAATAAAGAATTGAGTGTTGGCCGTTTAATTCCAGTGGTGACAGAAATAGAATCATGGGTTAGTTTGTAAAGACTTATTCAGAGAGCCATTTATCACTGTGGAAGGCTGTGATTTTGGTTTTGGATTCTTCGTTTCTTATGTGTTTTCTGTCTCACTTGTTCAGATGGCTTCTAAAGCACTTCCACCCACAGTGGTGATGCGATGCAGTAAACACTGCAGGCACTCTACCCTTTTCCATTCTCACCTCTTTTACTCTTGAGTGTGAACACAAACTATAAACTGACCTGTCTCTTTCTAAAGGGATATTTGTGTTTATTTTCCCTGAGGAGAGTTTGTACTTTTTTTTACTCGTTAATTACATTTGTCTGAAGTTTCAAAGAGGGAAGTGGAAGAATAACAGTGGAAAAGAGGAAAGGACGGGGGGTGAGTGACGGTGAATCCTAAGTCTGTGATGAACGCTAATGAAAAATAATTCTGGGTGAGAATTAGTCAGGAGGCTAGACACTGCAAGCGCCAGTCTTATCCTCCCCCTCTTCTGTCATTCCTCCCACATTCTCCTCTCCTCTTCCTGCCTACTCCCATTATCAGGAAGTCCTTCCATTTCTCTTCCTCTCTCTCTCTTCTCTTTGAAGACTAAAAGCAGATAAAGGGGTAACCAAGAAATGAGGGTTTCCTAATAACCCTGAATGTTCTATTATAGTTATCAGGCCTGGAGATGCTTGACAAATTTAATTAGCTGTGAGGAAAGACCCTATTCATCGCTCGGTATAACTACCTCGGAAACTCTGTTTGCAAAGACGAGCAGCACTCCACTTCCTCCTTTGAAGTCGTCTAAAAGCTTCCCTGGGTTTCTCAATGGAGCATCTGCATTGTTGCATAATGGAACAAGTGATCATTCGTAATGAAAAATGACTACGCTAATGACTGTCATTGTATGTGCAAGAATAGAGGAGTGGGCTGGTGAGGAGTAAAATGCCATTACATTTCATTTCAATCCGACACCTTTGTATGTTTTTTGGCAGTGATTAGACTAAACTCCCCAAAAAGACTGACAGCCTTTATATTTGTCATTTTGGTTTAAGCTTAAGCTACTCTTTCTGCGTTTATGTCCTCTTGTGGACTTGACCTGATTTGATGTTCTTCTAAGTGTTTCATTAAAGGTGGGGTATAAGTTTGAGAAACCGGCTCAAGATACACTTTTTGTCATATGCCATGGAATTAACATCCCGATAGCAATGAATATCTGAAGTGCTTTGACAAAAAATCCATAAAATTCCATCATCTGTGGAAGCCGTAGCGCTGTAAAAAGCACGACCAATCATTTTAGCTGGCCCGGCTAAAATAACTGGATGGCCTACCTGCCTGTCAGCCTTCCATCTGTCCACAAACTTATCTCGTGCCCTCATTGGTCATGTGTGTGTTGGAGGAGGGGCTCTGTAAGGAAGTGGCAGATTTTTTCCAGCTGTGTATTTTCAAATTCTAGCGCGCTCAAGCTGGTTTCTCCAAAATTACCTACCCCACCTTTAAATGATTGATTAGCTTAAAATATCATTCTGTGTATATTTGTATTATTGATTGATGCATTTTTTTGAAATTGCAAAGCTAATGATGGCAATCATGCTTTTATTGGTTCTCAGAAATGTTCATGTTATTTATAATCTATCCCCCAATAGACTGAATTTACTTCAAGAGAGCAGAGGAAGAGAAGAAATGGATACCAGTCTACATAAATTAGGCGGTGAGTAAGTGTAAGGGTTTCAGCTTTACAAACTTGACATTTGTTTTCTTTATCAGCAGTTTCGAACCAGTGTCATGTTATAATGGTTAGTCTTACATACCTGAACATGACATGAACATACCTCAACCACATAATGAGAAGCGCTAAATGATAAAGAGTGGGAAGAATAGTGAGTGGACTTTTAAGTTTGTATTTTGTCAAACTACTTTTTCCAGGGTCATGTGATTCAGCTGATTTTTTTTAAGCTTTTACTAATAACAATCCATTCTTAAAGAGATTGTGTTTTATTTGAAGATAATACAGAAAACATTATGCTGGCTTTTGAATTTAAAGTGCAGTCCAGGGAAATGATGGGGACCAAGGGCAAACATGACCCAGGAAATCTTTGAATGCCCCTACAAACTCTGATCAAGGGTCCTACTGTACACCTGTGCACTCACACATGATGTACTCTTAGCAAAATAAGCACTTCACTGCACAAAGAGAAGGACGCGAGATGACTGGTTACTGTCCTGCTGTATTTACGGGAGAAGCTGTCGGGTTGTTTAGTTCCCAGTGTCCAGGTAAATAGACATAAGAGTTCCGTTCATTATTTTGTATGTACTCTGTGATTGTGGATGACCTTGTGCACTCATTGTACATCCTGGATTCAATTTAACGCAAGTCCAATAAGCCAAGTGTCATTTTCACACATGCTTCCTTAGCCTTGGATGAGATCATAAATATAATGAACATCTGTTGAGCCCTCTGCCAGATTCTGTGCTTTTGATATATCTTTAAACTATGGTTGAATTCATTTCTGTGCAAGTGATGAATAAGATGTAGATGATTAATTGGGATTGTATCACCTTTTGTCCTGTCCCTTTGTGGGATAAGCCTGAAACACTGAGACATATAATGTGTGAGCTTGATAAAACAAGTTGAATCCCTAGCACTGCAGGGGCAGCCATGTTGATTACACTTTGTGTCTTGTTTGACACAATTTAAATGATTGATCAAGGCTTTATGTGCATGAGGGAGAGAAAGATAAAGGGGTTGAAGGATAACAATTATTTTTTTTTGTCACATCCTGGGATTCATTGTTTTATTTTTCTTTGCCTACAGACATGGGTAAAGCCTGTGAGCGTAATGCGGTACGAGTAAGTGAATTACTGAATGAACAGCCTCATTTAATATTGCTTATGAGTAGTGTACGATCAATCTTTGGTTCTCTAGGGCCTCTTCTGTATGGTATTAAAGTATCTAGTATCAATTATTAATGGGTGCATATTTGAAATATCTTTTTGGCTTTTTACCTCAAACTATTGATTAGTTGGTTTAGATTTTTCAGTAACTCTAAATGTTGACATTTGTTTATACTGTATTTTAGTTTGTTTTAGGGGCAGGAACAGGGTGTCCTATAAATGCTGCAGTTGAGTAAAAAGGAATTAAAGATCTCTCTTCTCTCAGAGAAGGAACAGTCTGCGTGTCTGAATGTGTCTGTTTTTCTTCACACTTTTCATCTGAGAGCTACGCTTTTTCTCTCCTAAAATGTCAGAAGTTTGACGCCCTGCCTAGAGCACCGCCAACCTCTAGAGTCATAATTACTTTGCTAGTGCTTTCTTTGCTAATCAATACAACCTTTAAAAATGTCGCACTGTGTGTGTGCCTATGTGTGTGTAGTGACATTTAATGTAGATATATATTTTATAGCCCTCAACCATGTTGCTCTCCCTCTCAACTCCTTTCACGTCCCCTCCCTCTCTGAAAGGGTGTTGCTTGTGCTGTCTGTCTGATGAGAGGTGAAAATGCAATTTTGAAGTTGAAAACGTGCAATGTCTCGGCTCTGGAGGAATTATGTAACAAATTCATGTTAGTTTAGAGAATGCGGCTTTGTTTTGTTGCAATTACTTTTTACGGCTGTATGGGAAAATAATGGAGAGATTTGAATTGCTTTCAGCCCTTCGGTGTTGATTGTGTTTCAGATGCTGATAACAGTTTCATTGGCGGCCATGTGTCTTGTAAAAGTGCTGATGTGTGATTTGGATGTACGCAGTGAAAATGATTAGTTTTTGCAATAACTGTGAGCCTCACAGACAATACACAGCTACAACTCAGTCACACCCGTTGTCTCCCTTAATCAGTTGTGTAGTTTGCAATTTTATTTAGTGTTAGTGAAAGATCAGAGGCAGTAGTAAGCATAAAGAGACGATAGAGAGAGACACTGAGACACACGTGACGGCTCTGCCCCATTAATGATAAGCCAGGCAATTATCTGGCATCTATTCATATCTCCTCTTATGCTTGATTGTGGGGACAGAATAACCTTCAGGAGCAACCCCCCCACCTTCCATCTTTATTTTTGCCCCAATTTAAACTTCAAGAGCTTTCTGGATCGTGCCTTGCACTTGCTTTTCCGACACTATTCCAAATCAGCTTTTTATTCTTGTATTGAATTCTCTCTAAATGTTCGAATCCCTAATAATGTGTGAGCTGATCCAATTGTCCGGCTCCTTGGGGAGATGTGATGTGATTATGGGAGGGAGGGAGTGGAGGTGGTGGCAGGGGGGTGACAGAACCAACGTTAGTAGATTACTTTTAGTAATTCATTACGGAATAATTTCCTCCTATGAGTAAGTTGGTGCAGTTCTCGTATGCTTGCTTTCACTGCTGGACTCTTGCTCAGCTGAAAGACTCCTGCAGGTCACAGTGTGTGCGTTCTGCTGCAGTAAGTAAGTCTAACGTTCTTATAGGTTATTATGTTCTCCCTCTTTCTCTCCCTTTCAGCCTGCCCCATTTTGTGCTACAGCACACATTTTCCAATCCAGCACATTTCAACCATATTTTAAGCAAGACCTTGTCTTTTTCCTCCATTCTCCAAACTCTCAGTCTGGGGGCACATTGAAGGGGATTGACAGATGGTATGGTGTTTGAATTTGACGGACAGAGAAGGCTTTAGGCGAAACACAATGCCGAAGAAAATGTGAAAGTAATTTATAAAAGGAGTAGAGGCAAGATAATTGAGTGCAAATAATTTGTCTCTACATTGTGTGTGAGTGAAAATAAAAGTCCTGCCTGTCCTGCCCCAGGCAATGAGGAACACCTACAGTAGGACAAATAACTTGCCATCTTAGGGAAAACATACATACGCACTCATCTCTCTTTTGTTCTTATTGTCTGAAAGTCTAAAGAGGTAATTAAAACTGTGCGTCAAGTCATTTTTGAATGTGTTGGTTTCAGTGCCTGTTTGTTTCTCCGTTGGCACACCACAAATACAGAAACGCATTCACATGGAAACGTCCTGTTAAAGTAGCAGAGACCTACAGAACAGAAGTTGATTAACGATGCTCACTTTATGGGGGAGATGTTTACCGTGTAAAACACATTGAACACAGGGTTCAGTGACTGTGCTCTCCCTGCCTCAGAGAGAGGAGTCTTCATCATTAACTCTCACACTGTAAGACGTCTCGTAAAATAAGACAAGTGCACACAGACAAGCTGGCATACACCTCCTCAAGTTTACAGCCTGAGATCCCCCGTTTTCTTCTTGTCTTCTCCTGTCATTCCTATTGTATCCCAGACACCTTTAGCCCTAAAGTAAACTGTTGTCTTGTCAGAGGAATACAGCTGTTAAGACATTAATCTTTCCCTTTTTTTCATCCTTACTAAATCCTTCTATCCAGAAATGTTCAGCAGCTGCATGATCTCTATCAAACACCTTACCTAGCTGTACTCCTTCGACCTTTGTTTATATTTTGCTGATTTCTATAGGTTTTTTTTCTCCCAAAAGATAAATCCTGGGAATTCTGAATGTATTACAAGTATTTCGTTAAACTTGGTCTTGTGTAATGGAGAGCACAAGGGAAAACATTAAAAAAAAAAATTATCCTGTTTCTTAGAGAATGCACTCAAGACTTTTTGCTTTCTAAATGTTTTTTAAGTATAGACAAAATGTACAGCAACAAACTCAATGGTGTACAATTAAACTAATGGTCTCACTTTAAAAAAAATGGACAACTCCTAAGAATGAAGCTTTCAATTGACTAAACATTTACAATTAAACAGCGATGGCCGATGTAAGTGGTGCATGGACTTGTGGGACGGCATTATCGCTTTGGTAAAGGATGGTCCAGTGTTCCCTATGCTTATGGAGATAGGAAAGGAAGCATTGAAGCACATTGATACGAGGAGTGAAGCAGGCAGGACCCAAACGCAGATAACACTTATAATGCCTTTATTTCAAGGACTAATATATGACATGGACAAATGAAAACACTCCACGGTGAGCTCAGTCACCAACAAAAGAAGCACCAACACTGAACATAGGAAGAGACAAGACTAAATACAGGGAGGGGTAATCACAAGACGAGAATCAGCCGGGCAGGGGAGGAGAGACACAAGGGCCACAGGTGAACACAATCAGACAACTTGACACACCAGGGAAACTAACGACAGGAAGAAAAACACAGAGAGAAGGACCAGACAATAACCCAGGAGGAAAACATGACAGGGAGAACATCAAAACACCCAAACCTAGACATAGAAACGTGACATGACATGAGAATTGTGACACACATTCCTTAGCATTTAGTGAACTTGAACAGCCCTTATCTTTCTATTTAGAAATCTATTCTTCATCATGTTAGTACGGCATGGAGATTTAGAGCTGAACCAGAAACAAACAGAAACATGTTTCTTAAATAATATGGTCCAGTGTTTGCATCTAACATTCCATTTTCAAGCATATCCGTTCTTTCCCCTTTCATTTAAATGCCTCGGTCTACATGGCATGATCATTAGCTGACACTGGCAGGCACTATTTTACCTCATTTCATGCCTGGGAAAAAGGGGACATCTCTTTTGAATTTCAGCAGTCAGTGCAAGTTAGTTTGTCACTCTGCCAGGTAGGCAGTGGAGCATTGGCTCATGCAGTTGTGCCGCTATGTGTGTGTATGTGAAACGGTTATTGAAGCTTGGCATTTATAATGGGGGCTTCTACTGAGAATATTGCCCCAGCAGACTTTTATCACAGCTTTGATGTGTTTGGATCTGTTTGGCTTTAGTCAGTAATTGCATCAAATGTGTGGTTGAATGTCAATCTATATGTATTTTAGATGTAAGCCTCTTTTAAGATTAAAATGATTGAGTATGATTTGATTGTTTATCCGTGTATGACTTCTCAGTGAAAGCCTTAAACAAATTATTGTCATGCATGACTACGACTTATGGACCTTAAGGACCTGCTTTTTATGCTAATTAAACAGCCTTAAATATTACAACAGCACAGATGAAGCATGCTAACATAAATGCAAGTTAAAGTTTACATACTGCCAAACATTGAGGCTTTTCATATGGTTAATCATACAGCATTAGGGTTGTGGTTGGAAAAAATATATTATCTGTGGTAATAAAATATATTTCTACATACTTATAAAATTGAGAGGAAGACATAATATCACCCTTTTTCATTTCAGAAGGAATTTATCTAATGTTGTTGTTGAATGATAGCGTTTCATAATATGCAATATTAATACACTTGCACGTCTGTTCATTAGTCGAATAGTCTTGTTTATATCATCCAGCAGAGAGCGGTTACACTGTCATGATTAGCGACAAGTTTTTGATCTTCATGACTGGGAGTTTAGTTTGATCTTTTTTTTGTTGTGAAAATATGAAAATGTGTGTCGTTTCGGGGGTTCAGTTGTTAAGATTAATCAAATGTTACTGCCGCCGGACTTTTCTCTGTCATCACTTTTCCCTATTTCTGCCCGGCTCCCCACTTACAGGTTTTCAGTTGGATTGATCTGACTGTTGATAAAGTAGTTTCAGTTTGGATATCTGACAGACATCACTTCGGTCTCCTTCCTCACTTTCACAGACTGTCAGCAGTCAGAAGACAGTTATCTTACATCTGAGCAACTGCTCTTAACCACAGTGTTTGACGTGGGGACAATTAATTAACGTGTGAATGACAGAAAACAGATACCAACTTGTAACTCATATGTTTACTTATACCAGAGATATGCACACCTTTTTGATTGCTGATGTACCGTGAATTGGCTTTTGTCACGACAAAAAACATTGTGTGTTGATGATAACATGATCCAGTCCAGTGTATTTTCTTTCTGAAACCAAAATATCAAACTTTTAGAGTTCTACCCTTTTGTATTTTGTATTTTCTTATTCCCTGTAAATCAATTAAATGCATTAACTGGGCTGTTACAATGCTGTCATGGAAAAGCACTCACTACTAACACCGCAGCTGTGTGTCGCTTTCACTTCTTTCTTCAGAAGTGTGAAAAATGAAAGCCATTCTTGCCCTTGATTCTCTCAGGACCTCTGTTCAGTTTACAGCATGGATTTCCCGTGAATGTCAAGGCTGGGTGAGACTGAAAAGAAAGGTTTTGGCAAAGAAACCTACAGTAAGGTGCAACAAGCCAATGCTTGTGTGGGTTCAGCACAAGGCTAGAGGTGGATGTATTTTGAGTAATTTTATATTATGGGGTGACACTCCATCTTATGCTACAGTGATACTTCATCTAAAATCTATACTTTTAGAATCAATTACTTGTGTGTGTGAGTTGGCTGTTAAAAGTTGGTATTTGTTGTTTTACTAAGAACAGCAACTGTAGTTTAAATCGTGTTGATTATACTGGAAATTGGAAGTCCAAATCTATGGCAATTAAAAAGGACCAGGCCTAGACATTATATTGATGCGTATAATCTAGGACTTAGGTTTAGGCACCAAAGTCAGAATGGTTAGGTTAAGGGCAATCCCATATCAGAGGTCACGTTAACCGAATATTTTCCGTCTATGGCGGATTTTTTTTAACAATGACGGAAATATCTGAAAGCAGTCCGTACTTTTGACAGATTAGAACAAATTCGGAACAGCGCCAAAGATTCCCCGCAGCGAGGCTCCGGTGTTATGCCGTGTTATGCATGGCCGCCAAAAAGGAAATTATACCGTTTCCAAACCTAACTTTGCGTACAAACATTGAAATGTCTGTGAGTTTTGGCTTTACGCTGTGCACGCTCCCGCAAGGTGCACTGGGCATGCATAACACGGCGCTAACAGTTCATGAGCGTGCGCCCGCCCCACCCCCCCCGGTTGACAGTTGACAGTCATGAGTCCATGAAACCAAGGTGTATCCCCTTTAGTTTTGTTGCCGATAAAAGAAAAGCCCCTTTTTTAGGAGTTTGAGAACGGTTGAACTCGGTTGGAAAGTGGAAGAAAGGTTGATAACCAAAATGTTTTCTACGGGGGGCCGGTCAGTGTTTGGGGTTGCCAAGCCCAAAAAAGACCTCCAATGGTCCCACATTAGGCGAGCTGTGTTGGGAGACCAATGGATGTTGTCCTTCCCTTGAAAAAGGCATTTTGCCTCAGTTTTGGAATAGAGTGACAGGTTTGTAAGATGAGTTGATTGAGGACCCTGTTATTTTGGCTGGGTTTGTAGGTCCAACTGGGGAGAGATTAATGATTGGGATGTAAATAGCTGCATTGGGAAAGGTGTCCTTAACCGATTGTAGTAGTCTTGTGAGATTGTTGTCCAAAAGGGTGGTGTTACCCCGGTCCCTATCGTTGAGGCCAAAATTACCTTATGGACCCAGGGATATGTTGGTGTCTTGTTTCTGATTATGGCAGTAGCCTGGGACAAATTAGCCCCCAGATAGCTTTCCACCTGTATTCGTTTATCCTGTATCAGTGGCAGACGGGAGATGTTGGAATGAGGATTTCCCGGCTGGGTGTAAGGCACCAATTTGTTGTTTTGTTGCCTCTGTGTTCATGACGTGTGAATAAATGAGGTGGGAGGTCGAAGTCCTCTACCGTCAAAGGCCTGGAGCGGCCCGGGGTGGGTGCCCCGGAAATAACCGTGATACCAGAGTGTATGTTAGAAATACTACTGTCTTTGGTGTTTGTAGGTTTCACGGGAATTGCATATGCCCGTGGGGATGGAGGACTCCTGGAGCGGGGGGTGTCTCGGTCTGGGGCACCCGGGTATAGGGGAACCAGTCGTGGGAACGGAACCAGTCGTGGGTACGGACCCCGTCATGGGAACGGACCCAGTCATGGAAACGGACTCAGTCGTGGTTTTCGATCTTTGTATTCCAAAGGGGAAATTCCAATGCTTCTAAATGTGGGTTGAAATGGGGCCTTGTCCTTTGAGTTGAGATTAGGGGGAGGTTGCGATGGAGGTGAGGCCAGGATGTAGTCACGAGGAATATCCACTGGGTCTGATACCAACTGGTCAGAGACTATGTCACTTATTAAAATTGGTTTAACCAGCCCTTCGGGTGATTTATTGGCCATATACATCTGGCTGATAATGGGAGAGGGTTGTGCTGATGGAAGAGGACTGTCTGGGGGGAAGGTGTGTGGGGGGAGGTTGTTGGGATATAGGGTCGTCTGTTCATTTGGTAGTATGTGGGATTGAGGCTCTGATAGGGGTCGTATGGGCATACGCTATAATCTGGTTAACCCTGGCTCGTATGCTTGTGGGAGGTTTTAGGGGTGGGTTAGGATGAGATGGTGCTGGGAGAGATTGCACCCTAGAGGGGTGTATTTGGGGAGAGCGGTGGTAGGGGAGGGTAGATGAAGGAATGTGTTAGCCTAATTGTGGTAAAAACCTGGTCCTGGACATGTGGGTACTTGGACTTAATCAATTTAGTTGCTACAGTCCGGGCCCTCTCACAATCCTCCCTGGAGAGTTGGGTCATGCCCCTATGGAGATCTGCAATGGTTCCTTCATAATGTTCGTCAGGGATCTGCAGGCCTGTGTGTAACCAGTACGTCGCATTACCAGCCAGAAGGTCAGAGGTGTTATCCTTCGGGAGGCATGGTCTTAAGGAACCTGCAAGCCAGTCTCTGGTTTGAGTAAGGAATTTGGGAACAGGGGCACTGCCCGCGATGGCTTGTTTAATAGGACCCCAGTTATGCTACTGTAGGTTCGCAAGAGTTTGAAAATGGCTCTAGTACGTTTTTGGAAGTCTGTATATTCCTGTGGTTTTTCCATGATGAATGGAATCCCGATAATCTATAGGAGGGATACAACAGATAAAAAAAGATTATACTTATATGTTATGCAATAAGTACCTAAAATCAAGTCTAATAAAAAAAAAAAGGGGGGGGGGGGTTGTTTAAGCGAAGCGGGTCAAAGACATTTCGGATTAGGGAAAACCCGGAAGTCCGAAGGCTCAGGCTGGGTTAGGTTTAGAAAATATCTCATGGACTTCCCCACTCAGTCCATCAAGACCCGAGCAGTTATACAGAAGTCCAAGGCAAGGCACTAGTGATGTGACGTTCGCAAACGATCCAATTCTTTTGAACGGCTCTTTGGTACGAATGAAGGGAACCGAGTCTTAGTGAGAGCCGTTCTTTTTATCGTTGGTTCACTGCCTGCCATAAATCCACTCACCTTTAGGAACTTGCTTTCCTGAATGCAAATTGTCCATAGATTATGGCATAACACATGCTGCTTGAGTAGTAGTTTGGCTGCCTGAGAGATGTAGCAAGTTATACATTTTCTGTGAGTAAAAGTAGATTTCTGGCAATACAGTCAATCATTATCCTGGTGATTATTTCGCAGATAAAACTATTAACCCGCCCTCTTAAAAAAAAACGGAGCCATAAGATCCAGCTCCCTTCAAAGAGCCGTAATTCCCATCACTACAAGGCACGGGCCGGTGCATCTTGGTCAAAGTAATCCCTAGCCATATGAACTTCGACCCTAGGAGATAGAGGTAGGGGACAGAGGTGAAGAGGCACGACGTGTCTACTTCAATGCGTTTCCTGGAACATTGAGGTAGTCTATTGCACCACGGTCACCCTAAACCGCGATTTTCTAATCCTAATTGGGGAAATTCCCTTATGCTGGTGTGCAACCGCGAGGGAGAGTAGTCTGCACAAAAATTAGATGATACCAGAATATGATCTCTAGACCGAGGAATTAAAAACGAGAGTCCATTGGGACAAAGGTGACATTGTTCTAAATATATCTAAGGATTGTTCGCTCTCAATGCTTTCCTTTTGATTAACGTATAGAAGCCATGTAAAGCATGATTAACAGATTAACTGTTCAACATTAATCTATTTTTTTACAGATTTGTTAGGATGGACAAGTTTAGATGTTAAAAGCATATATTCAAAGTCAGTCTAATCACATTAACACAAATTCAAGCGCATCATTGAACATGAAGGTGTGCTAGCTAATATATTTGATATTAGGTGTTCCTTAGACTGAAATATTTAAGTGGCACTCAGATTTGATTGAATTGAAGGGTTTTTGGTTTTCCGTTTGAATTTCTGGTTGTACTGCTTTATGTTTTCAAGTTTAATTATACATTCAGAGCTCCCACTGTTTAGCCGAGGGAGCCGCCTTAGTCCCGGTGTTGATCCTCTCAGCATAAGCCACTGGTGAGGATAATTGATGGCAGGTATTACTCCAATGATTTGCTCTGCATGGTGAATAGAAAGCATTCCCCACTTCAGGGAGCGCTAAATCACCAACACTGTCAGCAAGAGATACGCCAATGTGCATTTACTTAGGAATAACTGATTGTTCTGGACTCACCATTTCTCAGTTGTATGTTAACATGGTGAACATCTCACGCACATTGATTCAATCAATCAATGTTTACTTATATAGCCCAATATCACAAATGTTACATTTGTCTCAGTGGACTTCACAGTTTGTACAGAATATCAGTATGACAATACGACACCCTCTGTCCTTAGACCCTCACATCGTTCAAGTTAAAACTTCCAGAGAAAAACCTCACATTTTAAAGGGGAAAATGGGAGAAACCTCAGGGAGAGCAACAGAGGAGGGATCCCTCTCCCAGGACGGACAGACGTGCAATAGATGCCATGTGTAAATCGAAGAGATAATACATTTTACAGCATAGGTAGACCAAATGTTTGTAAAATGCATGTGTCTATAATAAGAAGATTAATCCACAAGGATTTCAACAATCCTGCGGGAGCCATCAGGGAAGTAGTATGATGAAAGTCAGGCAGGACCACAGTGACAGGTTCAGCCACGACTCAAAGTCCAGGACTCAAATACAGGACTCAGGATAGAGGATCCAGGACACAGGACCGCAGCAACAGGATCAGCCACGACTCAGCATCCCGGCGTAGATAGACACCAGAAATACATTTGGGGGAAGCTGGGTTATTCGGAACATGAGAGTACACAGGTACAGACAGACAGAAGGAAGAAGTAAGATGTCCCCCGACAGTCTAAGCCTATAGCCTATCAATTATTTTATTAGAGGAATAAAGTTAGTTGTCATTTGGTATTTTGGCCATCTAGGGGCAGTATTCATTGGGGGGAAGAGGCGTTTTTTTAAATGGACTGCAAGCTTTAACAGTCACTCTGGCCTTGAGAAGGATTACTTTCAGATTCTCCCTTTGGCCTTTTACTGCACATTCAATTTAAAACATATTAAACCTTGAAATCTGCCTTCTGCTGAATTTTTTTAAACCCTTCCAAAGACAAACACACTTCACACACAATCACACACACACAAGCAAATTTGCACAGTAAGGAGACCGGAGTATTAATTTCATCTTAAATATAAATGTTAAATGTGTTTTGCTTTTTTTAACATATTTCAGATATATGCATTTGGGCTTCATTTTGATTAAATGCAGTAAGTTTGTATGCCGCTCACTCACTGGGGCACACACACAAATCTGTGTGTGTTATATGTAAATAATAAATGGCAATTACTGTGCACCGAATGGGGAATTTGAACAATTCATGCCGTTACAAATGCTTTTATTTCATTCAAAGTGAATATCTTAATGAAAAAACTTTTTTCCTAGAGCACTCCTTGAACATTTCTTTGCATGAATTTACATTGTTTTGTTTGACGTGTGTGTGTGTTCATAATAGCTTCAGTTTTGGTCTGTGAATTAGACACCTACACACTAACACACACACACACACATACACACACACACACACACACACACACACACACACACACACACACACACACACACACACACACACACACACACACACACACACACACACACACACACACACACACACACACACACACACACACACACACACACACACACACACACACACACACACACACACACACACACACACACACAGTGTCTGATATCTTTAATAAAGGCCAGTTGGCAGAATACCTCATTACATGCTCTGTCACAAGTCATTCATCAAACCCTGAAACAGGCTTAATAAAAGTTTTGCACACTTCAAGGCCTCTCCATTTGCTCAGGACCAATAAAATATGCATAGAGTTTGTATTGACTCCAATATCTTCCAGCTATTTCAGCCTTAGCTGGTAAAGATCTAAGTGATTGGAATAGCAGAAAGAGAGAATACATTGAACATACAGAGGACAAATCTGTAGGGAAAAGTCCTCGTCGTCTGCTGTCCTCGGGGGACCGCTGTCCTCAGTGAAGGTAGTCTGTGTCATTGATCAAGTGCACAATATAATTATCATGAGGTCAGGTCGATGTAGGGTGTGAGTGATTGGCTTTCGCGCCCTCTCCTCCTGGTACACTTATTAACATTGATGGGGCTGTTAAAGTCAAAAGGACAGGAGACCAGGCTGCGCTGTGTTTTCTTGTGAAAGCCCAAATAACACAAGGGACCACAGTGACATTGTTCTGCAGCAAGAAGCCCTCTCCCAGCTTAATAATTGTCAATTGCCCTGACATTCGGATTACATTTAAAATGTTGAAGCCAACAATGGTGGATCAGCTGACTGAATGGTATGTTTTCCTATCTCTGATATGGAATAGAAAAGGCCTTTTTGTTGCTGTGTTTCCTCAAAATCACTGGATTTGCCTATTCGAGCTTTCAGGGAATCCAACAGCTCATCTGCAACAATAAAACCAGTGTTGGTGAAATATGCAGTTTTTCTAATCCAAACCGGTTAAGAAAACAGAAAAGAAGCAAATCTGAAATTAAATCTTCTATAATCCGGTCAAGTTTTTGTAAATGTTTTTTGCAGTATGTGACCAACCAAGACTTCACCTGGAGACTTTTCATTCAAACCTTTATTTAACCAGGTGGTCCAATTGAGACTTGATAGATTATTGATAGAAACTACTAGAAAAAATGAGCTGAGAGTGACATAATGTTTGACATCAAAAGGAATGAATAGAGGACGGCGATGAGGGGAAATAAGGACAAAAGGCTCTGGGGCTCATTGGATGATTGATTTGTGTCACCTTTTCTACCATCTGTCTGTTGAACTGTTCAACCCTGTCTCCTAAACAATATGTTCACATAAGCAAGGACACATTTGCATTTAGATATCATCCTTCTTTTGGGGCAACTCAGACCTCAGGTTAAGGCCCGGACACACCAAGCCGATTTTGGCCGTCGATGGGCGTCGGGTTGACAATGAGCGTCGACACACTCTACTCAGATTGGTGTGTCCCGCACCGTCGTGTCTTTTTAGCCGTGCCGACACCTTTTCGGCCGAAAAGGTGTCAGCCAAAGGCTGTCGGCAAAATAAATCACTCTGGTTGGCTGTTCAGCTAGCGAATCAGTGCATGAGAAGCGCAACGGAAGTGAGGGACCCAAACAAACTATTAAGAAGGCAAATCTGAGATTTCATTTAACTCCAGCTCTCGACACAGGTTGGGGAAAGCCCCATGAGCTTCTCATTGTAGAGTGAAAATGGAACGCACACGCTATTTGTTGTTTGTTTTATATCACGCAGTCTGCTCTTCTTCTCTCGGTTATCCCGCAGTCTTTCTTCCGGTTGTTGCCTCTTTTGAATGACGAATACACACTACCTCCGCCTGCTGGTAAAGAAAGTTTTTGCCACTCACGCAAGCGCAGTTCGTACGTGCTTCTTGGCCGTCGGCTGAAGTCTTTGCAGTGTGTTCCAGTGCGACACATGGCCAAGACGCAGAGACGCGAGGCGACACAACAGTCGGGGGTCCGTCTGTGTCAGTTCTTTGGTGTCAGCTTGGTGTGTCCCGGCCTTTAGGGAAAAAAAGAGTGTTGGTCTTGGTTAAATATTAAGGAAGTTAGGGCTAGGTCTGAACACAAGCCTAGAGTAATATCCTGGTCCCCAACCACCTCTGCTTCGAGTGTTTGGGGGACCAGGATATGGCCGAGGCGGTGCCATTCACGTTCGCCATTCTAGCGGGGCGGATGGCTCAGTTTGCCGGGGAGGAGGATGACGTACCAAGAGGGCTACAGCTTCTACGTAACCCCCCGTTTCCTCCAGTGTAGCTGACGCAGTATCTGGCATCAACTAACCTGTCAGAGAGATGCTAGGTTTTTTACCAGATGCTACAAACAGCTAGCTGGTGAAGCCACAGATGGGGAGGACAATGAGACCCCTCTATTGACAGAAACAATTAAAGAAGGAGGAAGCAGTATTTAAAGAGAAAGAGAGCATGCTGTCTTCACCACACCCTAGCCACGGGATTTGGTTTTTATACTTTAATTCAGTTTGTCCTCTTGTGTGTTCCTTAGGGGAGCAGAAAAGGTTTTTGCCGATCTCAGTGTCTCTCAATGTTTAACATGTACGGCGAGAGAAGAGTACTTGAATGTTCGGGCTGCTGCAGGGGGTTCAGTGGTGTTTAATGTGACTTGACATTTGTTCTGTTGCGAGGTGTAATTTAATCGAACAACTCAATCCCTGTCTGTTTGACTTTTATCTCTGTCTTTCTTACCAGCAATTAGGGTTTATGTAATAAAAGATCTTAACTAAATGTTTTACTTCAATAATAATATTGCGATATCACTAGACAATTTTGGGAAAAGTTATAGTCTTTGACATAACTGTGCAAAAAGAAAGAACCAACAATGATTTCAGAGGTGCTGGTTTCTTTCGGTGTCTTCGGAACTTTAGAAGATCATATTTTAAATCCGATTTTTATATAATATGGTCAGCACAGGTATATTGTGAAACCCGTTCTCGGAGTACAGTTTCAAAACTCAGATGTTTTGAGTGGAAACATAATTAAATGCGATGCCTACAGTACAAACCCTTACACTATGAAGAGTTTGCTATGTTTTTCTATGAACAGTAATTTCACTGAGAATCACACAGAGAAGAAAAGTGCTACTGCTCTGTTCAATGTTGATTAAAACGTTCAAAAAGGTAGCTTTTTTAACACCCTCAATCAGTGATTTCCCAGCAGGGGGTTCTGCCTGTGATAGACAATAAGACTTCTGCTGTGAAAGCTGTGATTGAGGTGAGGCCAACACACAGAGAGACCCAACATTATCCCATAATGACTTACTCTTTTGGTCATTTTAAAGGATAATTCAATTATTTTGAATATTTAAATCTGCCAGATGGAGTGCGATCTGTACTAATCCACAGTGGCTTGTACGTAATGTGAAGCAGGAAGATGGATAGTGTGCCTTGGACAACTGGAGTCCAACGTAATTGTTACACTTACTCACCAAGACACAGACTCTCCTCTTCCATGAGGTGCTTCCTTAAATGGAGTGTAAGCTTGGTTGGTTTTCAAAATAAAAATAAGTCTGGATAAATATTTTTTGAAGGCTTATTGTAGCTTTGAAAGCTTGAAGTTTACGACCATCTTTCTGTAGTTCAAAGTCCTAAAGAAAGATAAGAGTTACAATGGCAGACCCTAACACAAACATATGTCAGCAGTATATGTTATTCCTCTCATGGTCACCAGGTTTACACTGTATGTGAAAAGCTTTTAGATAATTTGAAAGCCCATTGATTGACTGGCAACTTCCAAATGTAAACACACAGTCGTGAAAAAGTGGCTTGTATCAGTTCTACAGTATCATTAAAATGTTCAATTTCATTAGAGTAATTAATCCTGCAGGGCTGCTTTGCCGGTTTTTTAATTTGAATCATGTCACTCTAATATAAGAAATATGTGAAAATGTGACATTGAAATGTTTTACGGGTCTCTTGGTTTGCTAATTTCATTGAAAAAAGATTTATTACTTATAATAACATTCCTGAAAATTACTTTTTTGTCATTAAGTTAATACATTTCAAGCCACTGGAGTGAGACAGAAGTAAGTATAGACCCTGAAGCATGTTTTATGACTTCCAGATAAGAAAGTCAAGAAATACAGGAAAGTGAACTTATTTATTCAAAAGCAAATGTGAGATGGGTAATGGACGTTTCATTGATTAAGAATAAAAAATGAGTATGGTAATAACAAATCCATATTTAAAAAAACTCAATAGCATTGTGTTTTATCTAGTAAACAAATCCAGTTATTCAGAATGAACTACAGACTTCCCCTCTCGACTCCTACCTCATTCTTGAATGTGAACATCAGTGACAACATTTTGTCATGTGCTTTGTGTTTGATTAGATTTATTTTGCGTTCATGTGTGCATGTGTTGGTTGCATAAATACAAGAATAGATCAAAGCGCTGGGTTAGGACTGGTCATTGTCTGTGTGGGGGTGCAGGAAGTCTCCATCGTGACTAATAGGTATCTGCTTCTAATTACATAGACACACACACACACACGCACGCACGCACGCACGCACGCACGCACGCACACACACACACACACACACACACACACACACTATATTATGTTCCTTTTCATATCTAAAGACAGAGACCTTAAACTTACCAAAGATCAAAACAGGCCTCAATTTAAAATAAACAAAATAAATCCAGCGCTGAGGTAAGATGTTCCCTACTCTTAGTATTAATTGCTTGTTGTCTGAAGCAATAACAAGATTATTTCAGTACCAGTAATTGGCATACAACAGGTGGGCATGTTAACCCTTTCAATCCCTGACCAACCTCCAACTCCCTCAACTGGATGGTCTTGCTCTCTGTCTCACTATCTCTCCTCTTCTGAAACATGACTTCAAAACTGCTCTGGTCACACTGCAGACTTGCCTAGGCGGTGGAAATCATTGTATTACAGCAGTTTAGTAACCTATTGGCCAGGTTCAATTGGTTTGTTTTTTTCTGCTACAAGGTAAAATGTAATGTGTGGTGTGTTGTAAGAGTTGTAAGTATTGCTGGAAGAAGTATTCAATAATCTGCACTAAAAAAAACCTCTTCCTGCATTCAGAACAATAGTAAAAATATGTGTTTATATCAAAAAGAAGGCCCACCTACTGTATAGAATTAAAAGTGAAAGCACTCACGTAGTAGTCAAATATCCACTGTCAGTGTTTTAATGTATAATGTGTTTAGATTATTATGCACATGTTACTGCTATGCATGTTTATCGTTGTGCATTAACTCACTCCTGGGTAGTGAAATCTACACAACGGCATTATATTATATAAGTGTATCATGTTTGTAGCGCCACTCTCTTCTCAGAACCACATATAGGTAAAAAGTCAACTTAAGAGCTCAGAAAGTAGCCGTCTGTGACGGTGCACTTGTTGGCTTAATAAGTGCTGTAGGATCATTTCTTTACAAATATAAACGTTTTTTTTTAATAAAGCAAAGGTCTAAAGTGATTAGATTCAGCCCCTAGTTTTGCTGCTATAGGCTTAGACTGTCGGGGACATCAGCCCCTGTTTCTTCTACCACTCCAACGAGGACGACAGGGAGTACGGGGAGCTGATGCAGGACTTCACCCTCTGGTGCCAGAGGAACCACCTCCAGCTGAACGCAGCGAAGACCAAGGAGCTGGTGGTGGATTTCAGACGGTGCCAACACTCCCCCCCGACACCAGTGAACATCAAGGGAGCGGACATTGAGATTGTGAAAACTTACAAATACCTGGGTGTTCATCTGAACAATAAACTGGACTGGACTGATAATGCTGCTGCTCTGTACAAGAAGGGACAGAGCAGACTCTTTCTGCTGAGGAGACTGAGGTCATCCCCTCCAGGACACCCTGTCCTCACTGTGCAGCACCTTCAGCGACAGGATGCTGCACCCCCGCTGTCTGAAATACCACAGGTCCTTCCTTCCTGCAGCGGTCAGACTTAACAACCAACGCAGCCCCCAGTAGACTCCCCCCTACACACACCACAACACATACTATATCACCCCTTGCTGCTAAATACTATCCAACTATGTGCAATATGTGCTATATGTGCAATATATATATGCCGTTAATAATTGTGTAATATATACCTGGCTGCTAAATCCTAAGAACTGTTACAGGATGTGTATATAGAAAATTATGCAACTTTTTATTTTTTATTATATTTTGTATTATATCATAACTTAGTACTTTTTTGTAATGCATGTAACATATTAAGCTGTCTGTGGCTCTTTTTCCTGCTGTAACTACGCAAATTTCCCTCCGTGGGACTAATAAAGGTATTCTGATTCTGACTCTGATTCTGACACCTTACTTCTTCCTTCTGTCTGTCTGTACCTGCGTACTCTCATGTTCCGAATAACCCAGCTTCCCCCAAATTTCTTTTTGGTGTCTATCTACGCCAGGATACTGAGTCGTGGCTGATCCTGTTGCTGTGGTCCTGAGTCCTGGATCCTGAGTCATGTGTCCTGGATCCTGCATCCTGAGTCCTGGATCCTGCATCCTGAGTCCTGGATCCTGAGTCCTGTGTCCTGGATCCTGCATCCTGAGTCCTGAGTCCTCGATCTGAGCCCTGGACTTCGAGTCGTGGCAGAACCTGTCACTTTGGTCCTGCCTGACTCTCATCATACTACTTCCCTGATGGCTCCCGCAGGATTGTTGACATCCTCGTGGATTCATCTTCTTATTATAGACACATATTTCCAAATATTTGGTCTACCTATGTTGTAAATGTATTATCTCTTCGATTTACACACAGCATCTATTGCACGTCTGCCCGTCCTGGGAGAGGGATCCCTCCTCTGTTGCTCTCCCTGAGGTTTCTCCCATTTTCCCCTTTAAACTGTGGGGTTTCTCTGGAAGTTTTTCCTTGTACGATGTGAGGGTCTAGGACAGAGGGTGTCGTATTGTCATACTGAAATTCTGTACAAACTGTGAAGTCCACTGAGACAAATGTAACATTTGTGATATTGGGCTATATAAATAAACATTGATTGATTGAGGAAGTTACACAACACGTAAACAAGTACTTCAAATGTATACTTAACTACAGTACTTGATTAATGTACTTAACAACATTCCATAATTTGTAAGTATAAGAAGACAATTGAGCTTCTTGACCTGTAAGTTGTTGGCTTGCTAACAAAAAGGTAAAATATGTGTTTTAAAGAGCATTTCAAACGTTTAACTATAATATAGCTTGAAGGACATGGTGCGTTTTTGTTTCCCCCAATAGTTAATGTAATGATTACATGTAATATTATTTTGTAATGTGGTGTTGCCTATACGTTCATTTCCTTCCATTTTGTAAACGGCTGGCTCCCTGCGCGCGCACTCTCTGTGCTCTCTAATTAGTGCGCGCACTCTTGTATGAAGGTGGAGGCTCGACTTGTCGCTGCTGCGCGGAAGAAGAAACTTGTGCTGTTAAAACTTTGATAAACATCGTTAAATTTCTGCCACATACCCAGACATATATGCTTCTCAAGAACTCTCCCAATGTTTGACGAAGGAGAGGAAACCGACAACGGCGAGAGAGCCCGGCTCCCTGAGTCTTCCTCCCCGCCTTTGACTGTATGTCTTCCCGGAGGATCTCCTTCCTCACCGCGGCCCCTGGACCTCTTCTCCTCCGCCTGTCCTCTGCTGGGGGACACTGACCCGCCATACCTCGCCACTCCGGAGTGTCTTCACTTGTCTGCGGAGAAGCTGGGACCCGTGGACTCCCCGCACTACTCGCCACCAAAGTTCTGCTGGAGAACCGGGGACACCGACTCTCCGTTTAGCTCGCACGAGGTGCGGATAGATGATTTCTACGACCGCCATGACCCGTTACCCAAATGGAGAGGACGAGGCGCTGCGAACGCGGAGCGCCTTCAGCACCGTGGACAGAGACAGCACGGGGCTCCGGAGCTCTCGGACCATGGGAACCACTCCACTGAGCTCATCGACACCGGGTTCAACTCCGACACCAGGCAAACGTGAGCCATCCTGTCATATTCACCCACAACTTTGGTTCATCACCCCCAACATACATGATAAATAATTAAAGTCACCAGTTTTCAGACCTTGTGTAAAGTATATGTGCTTATTTATGAAGTCTGCAATGTTATGTTATGCAGAAAGCTTGCTGAGTGATGGTTTAGAAATGCCCAAGCCTTTCTGGGTTGAGACTAGGATTCAATCAACAGCTAATAATCCACCTGGGTGTCAACAAGTAGAGGTCAGGGTTGGAGAGAGTAGAGTAAAGCCAGTATTTGGACTGAGCCAAATGCATTGACCTATGTATGCATGGGCCACTGATTAGCTCTCAGCTGTGCTTACAGGTCCTTTATGGATTAAATAGACCTGTAAGCAGTACATAGAATAAAGAATAGACCATTATTATTAAGGCCGTCATGCTCTCGTGCACTGCTTGAATTGCAATCAGATGTCCCATGCAGTCACTGAAAGGACTATAGAAATGATGCAAAACCCTATTCACACACACTTAACATGCACAAAATATCATTAAACCTTTAATGGCAATTGCTTTGCCAAATTGCTGATGTGTCCTCTATAATTTATTTATATATTTTCCTATTTATTTAACTTCCTAACTGAGATAGGTGCTGATAAGAGCATTTGGTGGATACTATCCATTGCATTCAGGAAACATAAGCAAGGAAAATGGTGACACTTAATGGTTATTCATGTAGGACTGCCAGCTCAATTTTGACTTCCAGATTGCGAGAATGGCAGGACTCAGATTTGGCCCTTTGATCTTCCCTGGTCTGTTACTTTGATACACCAGTGTTCAACTTAAAGGGTTATCATCACAGATGCCTGACTAAATGTCGGACGCCTTTTTGTGTGTCTGTGTGAAAGAGAGCACAAGAGAGGGTGAACATGCCTGTTTCTCATTACCAGTGAAATATGGTGAGCAGCTCACCTTTGATCTTAAAATTGGCAATTTACTGCTTGAAAGAGAAAGAGCTGAGAGTGTAACTCTTCTAAGATTCCACTCACGTCTTTCACTGATAATGTAACTCCATTCTATACAAATTCTGAGACAAAAGTAATTTTTCACCTTTATCCTCAAATTTGGATTCAAACCTGATTAATTTTCTCATCATTCTTTCCATTTCTCTAGTTCACCGGTAATTGACCTAACCTACTTGATAGCTTGAACTGAAAATAATGAACTTAGTGGCCCAACCTCCAGCTCTAGGATGAACCGATTATACAGAGTTCATGACAGAAAAGCTCACAGCTAGTGATACATATTTTATTCTACTACATCTTTCTGTGCTTTTCAAACTATTTTCCCATCACGAGAATGTATTGATTTTTAAAAGCACATTCTATGTACTCATATTCATCGAAAGGAATAAGACTGTAAAAGAACGCAACTGCACCTTTTGAAAATTGCATTTGTTACAGTCAATGTTTATTTATGGGGAAAATACATGTAGAGAGTTGCACATGTGAGCATTTATAGATACTGCTAATATCCAGGGCCCATCCGTATAAGGGCCTTACTGCTGATTGCCATTTCAAGAAAAATAATTGCCTATGTTTCTACAGATGGGCGTACAATCCCCAATCTAGCTATGTTTCACAATCATTTTACTGCAACATTTATTTTGTAGGTGGCCAGTCACAAAGTTTTCTTGGCTTAACAACATAGCTTATGATAGCAATTACCTTCAGGCTGTCAGCTAAAATGTTGTAACCAGAGGCATGGCTGTAGTTTCTTCATGCATTTAAAGAGCTGTTTCTTGGCAGCTAAATCTTAAAGTATTAGAAACGAGAACTGGTCAAAGGCACCTCAACACTAACATACCCCATATTGGAGTAATATACTGTAAAGCCACTGTGATATAACTTAAAATATAATTTCATTGATATAAAAGAAGAACATTTGGCTGATTGAGAGGGTTTTCTGCCACTGTGTTGCAGTGTAGTTATACACCAGTAGCAGTAGTGCAGGATAGTTTCTCCTTTTTCTGACAGTTTGTGTTGTTAATAGGAGAGGGAGCTGCTTGCTTGGACAGGGTCTTTGAGTGATCTGCAGCAGCTTCTGCCTTAGATAAAGCATCAAAACGAGAACTGTGTAGTCACTCAGTAACAGATTAAATTGGTGCAGTGTGTGGTTTAGGGATTAAGATGTTGCCACATAATCATATTGCAAGATTGCATCAAACCAGTCCATTAACGGTGAATCAAATGAAATGTGAAAAGGATTCTTCCCCCCAGGTGTTTGTGTAAAAGCAGGGATTAATGCCGGCTGAATATTGAACTAATATTCAACAGGTAGGCCGAGAGGTGACACTAATGGGATTGCATATAATGTAGGTGTATTTTGTAGTAAATGGTCTCTTCTCCCTGAAGCGTCCAAGCCTGGTCATCTTGGTTGCAACAATAGTATTATATGATAATTAATTTAGTCTTAAGAACATTATATACTAACTCATACAAATACAATATATAAACAATCCCTCTTCTAGTTCCTCTATCCATCACCTACACACACACACACACACACACACACACACACACACACACACACACACACACACACACACACACACACACACACACACACACACACACACACACACACACACACACACACACACACACACAAACACCCTTGTTATCCATCCATCTCCATTATGTCTGCCTCCTCCTGTCTTTGCCACTGTAATTCTGCACAGACATGAGGCAGGTAAATTCTATTTCAGATCAGAATCACAAACAGTCAGAGATGGATGGAGAGGAAGATAGAGAGGGATGGAAAATGGCAATTCATTGCTGAGCTATAAGGTTATCTAAATGGGCTGGCAGCCAGGCTGTCCCCATCATGTGTGAGGAATATTCCGGATGCTTACAAACATATCTGTGAGTGTGGGTTGGCGTTGGGGGGATATAAGGTGCAACCAATCATAGTGCATTATAATAAATCAACTCAAACTACGGCTTTAAAAACAAATACCTTTCAAACACTATACATTATTTAAAGCCGTATTCACTGGTTGTTGTGTTAGTTTGCATGAATATTGATCACACACGTGTTTGTCTTTCTGTGCAAATTTCTATTATTTTGTTGGTCATGTGTGAGAGGTTATTAAGACGTCTTTGGCAGCTGAAGGCTTGCAGCTGATTGTGTACATCGAATATCAAAAGCTGCAGACCTTTTATATCCCTTCATCGCACATTGGCAACTACTCTCTCTCTCACACACACACACACACACACACACACACACACATACCATGTATACATCACTTCAGGGGACATTACATTGACTTACATGCATTTCCTGGAGACTTATCCTAACCTTAACCATAACCAACACATGCCTAACGGCCCGTCCACACACAGGCATGAAAAAAATCTTTCAAAGCTTCGCCCATTCACTTGAATGGGGTGACGTAGAAGATTTTTAATCTTCGCCGAACTGCATTGTGAGGAGCGGAGCATGGCTTTGCAAGCATCGTGAGCATCAAAAGTTGAGCAATGCTCAACTTTTGATGCTCCCAATGCTTGCGAAGCTGGCATCAGCCAATCAAATCCCGTTTATGCAAATCCCGCCAGTGCAAGCGCTAGCCAATCAAACCGCGTGTACTGTATGCCGATACCGCTGCGGTCTTTTCCATATGTCATAAAATGGAGGATAAATTAATCATCGCTTTAGGAAATGTCCCGGTCCTTTACGACTGCTCTCTGTTCACCTACCGGGACCTAAACCGAAGGAACAAGGCATGGAGGGAGGTGGCAGAGACAGTTGGTGAAACTGGTAGGTTTTCACCTGTTTGGGGAGTTTATATCCAGTTTACTTCGTTTTAACATTGAATGGACAGGCTTTGTATGCCGGGGGCGGGCGGGAGATTCCTGGGAGATTCCTGATTGGTTGTTGGTCGCCTTGGGCGCGTGAAATAGCCAAGCTTCAGACACGCCCAGCATCAAGATTTTTCAAGATTTTTTTCATGCCTGTGTGTGGACGGGCCGTAACCCTAACCCTTAACATTACCCTTACCCTAACCCTAACCAAGTCTTCACCCTAAAATTAATGATTACCCTCATGGGGACATCCATTTTGTCCCCATAAGGGAGGCGGGTCCCGACACGTGACTGTGTAAACAGATTTAGGTTCCCACAAGTATAGTAATGCTAGGCCACACCTACCCACACACACACACGCACACACACGCACACACACACACGCACACGCACACGCACACGCACACACTTACAATCTCACTCCCCTATAGTGATTTGCCTTGGTGAGCTCTCTTCATCATCTCAGTTCCACATCCTTTCACGCCCCCAGGGAATATTTCCACCATGAACAGGTTTCCATTTTCACCTTTCCCTTCAATGGGCACGTGTGTTAGCATGCCTTCTGTGCACACACACACACACACACACACACACACACACACACACACACACACACACACACACACACACACACACACACACACACACACACACACACACAAACATACACACATAATTACATAAACGACAACTTGTTTGTAAGGTCACTGCACCAATTCAGATTGCACACAAGGAATGAAAGTCTTTTGATTGGACAATACGAGCCAATTCTGCTTGTCTCATTTGCTAGTTACTGTATTGTTCTGAGTATTCATTTCCACCAATGTTCCATTCCCAGTTTTTATTTGAAAGCTTACCCATATTCAGTATGTCATCCTCTGCACACACTATTCCACTCAGTCTTTCTCCCTCTCATTTTTCCAGCTTTGGGAGAGATCAAGGCATTTTTTCAGTGTGTGGGTGGGTCAGAGTGTCAGGCCACACAGCAGTTGCAGACATTGTGGCTCTCTGTGTCTCTGAAATACAATAGGAGTACAATCATTCGAAATAAATGTGTTTTTCAGTGTGAGGTGTGATTACCGCGGTTCTTTCTTTTTAAGGTACAGCTGGACAATTCCCTATTGATAACATTGATTTTGTACCTGCCCTGTCTTGCTGAGATGTGTCACTTCAAATTGGCCTCATGTTAGTAAGAAAACAAATAAAGACATACCTGAACTGAACTGGAGGAACATGTTCATGCCTGTGTGTGTATACATGTGTTAAAAGATAATGACAGATTCACCACGGACCAAAGTGTCTCTCTGGATGACCACTCAGTCATACTGTAATGTGAGTTTGTTATACCAGAGCCAATTATGGTGACAGCTGAATCTCTCTTTTGCCAATCAGAGCTATTGACCTGAGATGGCCCAATAGTGTGGCTTTCTCTTGGGTTAGTGGAAAAGTTAACTGCTGATTGGGATTGACCTTTTTTTTTATCAGCGGTAGATGTAACTAATGATTCTGTCGTTTCTTCTTATCTCTAAAATTAACTTTTTTGCACTCAACTTTTTCTTCCACTCACTTCATCACTTCATCACTTCATCATCCTTTCTCTGATTCAACCTTTGTTTCCTGCCTCGATTTTATATAATTGTTCTGATTGATTCTCCTCACTGTTTGCCCTCTACTTTACTGTCCACAGGGAAGCCATGCATCGCCGTCACACCACTCTGAGAGAAAAGGGGCGTCGCCAGGCCGTGCGGGGTCCGGCTTACATGTTCAATGAACGAGGCTCGGCCCTCACCGCAGAGGAGGAGCGTTTTCTGGATGCTGCTGAATATGGAAACATTCCTGTGGTCCGCAAAATGCTGGAAGAGTCCAAAACCCTTAACTTCAATTGTGTCGACTACATGGGCCAGAATGCTTTGCAGCTCGCAGTGGGCAATGAGCATCTAGAAGTGACTGAGCTGCTTCTGAAGAAGAACGGTTTGGCACGAATCGGGGATGGCCTGCTTTTGGCTATCTCCAAAGGTTACGTTCGAATTGTTGAAGCTATTCTTGCCCACCCTGCTTTTGGCGGAGGTATCCGACTTGCTCTGAGTCCTGTGGAGCAGGAGATGCGTGATGACGACTTTTATGCTTATGACGAGGATGGGACGCGTTTTTCACACGACGTCACACCCGTCATCCTCGCTGCTCACTGCCAGGAGTACGAGATCGTCCACATCCTTTTGACGAAGGGGGCCCGCATAGAAAGGCCTCATGACTACTTCTGTAAGTGTTTAGAATGCGAGGAGAAGCAGAAGATAGACTCGTTCAGTCACTCACGCTCCAGGATGAATGCGTATAAGGGCCTGGCCAGTGCAGCGTACCTGTCGCTCAGCAGTGAAGACCCTGTGCTCACCGCCCTGGAGCTCAGCAACGAACTGGCAAGGCTGGCCAACATCGAGACAGAGTTTAAGGTAAGGAGGTTTTCATTTTAATCTTTTAGTTTAGCCATTTATTACTTTTTCATTTAGAGAATATAGAATGATAAAACAGCTATAATGTAAATCTATGTTTAAAGTTGTTGCACTCTTTTGTCTATTTTTTCTTTACTTTTTCATGAGGTTCAGGCAGAAAAGCGCAGAATAGAGATTGTTTGATCTTTCTCAGACAATGTTTTTACCTATTGCTTGTGTGCGTGCGTTTAAAAAAAGTTAACTAATTTGTGTAAAAGTAAATAATGTTTTTGGAGTGGTTAGATCTAAGGGCTTTAAGACATTCCTTATTGCAGGCCTTCACACACTATTGGTGTAACTGAAGCTAAAAATCTACATTTGTGTTAATCTAAACTACTTAGATATGCTGGCAACTGTCGAGAAGCAGGTTGATTGGCTCGGGCTGGGGGTATAACATGCCACTCACTTACACTGTGAGGCAGGTTTGGGCAGGCTTTGGTTGTAATTTTAGATGAAGAGGAAGATGATTCCCTCCTCTGGGCCAGCTGGTACACTTGTCCAGTACCCTCACCAACAGAGTGATTCACCAAGATAAAATGTAGCTTAGTTGAACTTACGATACGATATACTTTATTGTCCTCGTAAGGAAATTTGTTCTGGACTCCGTCCTGCAGTTCCGCATACATGTACATATACAAACATAGTGGACATTAAGAGACATACACATATCATCAGTCATACACCGTTTGAACAAACACAATATACAGACGCACATACTGACAATGGCGACCTATTGCACAACCCTCATGGCCAACATTTAAAAAGTACATTTGACTACATTTCATTTCATGTGAATGTTAAGAAGCTTAATGGACATAAGTAGGAATGAGTGCTTATAGCGGTTCAGCCTGCTCTTGGGAACCCTGAATCTTCAACCAGAAGGTAGGAGCTGGAATTATGGGTGGAGTATGTGGGTGGAATCAGACACAATTTTTTTTGCCTGTCTGATAATGGACTGCTCGTATATGTTTTGGAGAGATGGGTGTTTTTTTAACCCCCATGATTTTGATAGCAGTCTGTACCAGGCGAGCGATCTGTGACTTTGACTGCACTGTCAAGTTACCATACCAGGCAGTAATACCATACCTAATGATGCTCTCCAACACTGCATGATAGAACAGTAACATGAACTTCCCGTCGACTTCGAAGGTCCGGAGTCGACGCAGAAAGTACAATCGCTGTTGAAGTCTAGAGCACAGACCTTGAAAATGCGCCTTCCAGCTGAGTGTATTATCAAGATGGACACCAAGGTACTTATAGGAGCTGACCTGAGTTATGGGTTCATTGTGGATAACCACCGGCCTAAGGTCACCCACTGCCTTTGGGTCCCACACCATCTCCTCAGTCTTCTTCACATTCAGCACTAAATGGTTAAAATCACACCACTGCACAAATCTCTCTATTTTAGAGTGATAAGCCGATGAACTGCTGCCTTTGTGCATTAAGCCAAGGATGGCTGTATCATCTGAGAATTTGACGATATAATTCTCCGGGTGGATTCTCGTACAGTCGTTTGTGTACGGTGTGAAGAGGACCGGGGAGCTCACACAACCCTGGGGGGCTCCTGCACTGATGGTCTGGGGCTCTGAGAGGGCATTGTTGACCCTGACATGCTGAGTGCGATTGGTTAAAAACGAAAAATACCATTTCAAGATAAAAGGATTTATCCTGATCTTTATCAGTTTTTGAAGCAAGATGTGAGGCTGCAGTGTGTTAAAAACCGAGCTGAAATCCACAAACAGTAGGCGTACATATGCCTTAGGCTTAGGGTCTTCCAGGTGTTTAGTGACCAGGTGTGTGATACTATTTAGAGCATCGTCTGTGCCACGCCCTTGCTTGTAGACAAAAAGGGTCTAAATGTACATCAACCTCTTTCTTTAGCAGCGGCACCATGATCCTCTCAAAACATTTCATGACAATGGATGTCAATGCAAGAGGCCTAAAATCATTGTTTACCTTTGGATAAGGTTTTTTGGGGACAGGTTTTATTATTGATTTTTTTCCAGAGGGTGGGGATGGTGTGAAGATCAACAGATTTTTGAAATATGGGACACCATGCTGATGTCAGTTCTTCTGCAAATGTCTTGAGAAGGAATGCAGAGATGCCATCTGGCCCTGTGGCCTTCTTAGTCCAGGTGTGTTTGAAAAGTGATTGGATCTTTAAAGGGTCAATCTCCACCCTTTTCATCTTGAACTTCACTTCATATTAAATGATATCAGCAATATTTCTGTAAAATAACCCTATTTCTTTCAAGTTTCTCGCCAAAAATGACATTTTACAAGATCACATTTAAACAGCATTATCATTTCAACGTAATAGTTTACCTTTGCCAAATACTCTACTACTATCATGATGTTATTTAATGCAACCTCCTGACTGCTATATTCAATATTGCAGTTTATTTAGTTTCATGATTTTCCTTTAGTTTCTATTAAGAGTTGTTACATTGCATATACATATAATAAGCATCAACAATAAAACTACAGATGTTTCACCTTGGACTGGCCAGAAGTGCTCGGCTCACATTGATAATATATCGAATTACATTTATAGCCGAGATCATTCAAATTGAAAGCATGATCATGTAATGAAACCAATCAGATAACAAAAGTCTGATAACATTACAATTTCCGTTGCTTATTTGTCTCCCTTTGTTGGCCCATCTGTTGCTGCATTCTTTCTCCGCTCTCTGTTCATTTCTGTCCGCTCTTCCTCATCCATTCCTCTGTCTTTCTGCCCACCTTTGTATTTCCCTGTCAGGCTTTTCTGCTTGTCATTCTGTTCCCTGTCTCCAGACGAGTTAATGAGAAGGGCTCACCTGAGGGACCAGCGTTGTGTTGAAGCTCACCCGTCTCATTAACATCTCATTATCACCCCCTGTCTTCTGTCTTTATACGTCTCTTAGCCCCTCATCACATCATCTTCTCATTACATCAAAATCCAAAATAATTTAAAGACATTTTTGCAAATAACATTGCAACATTATTTTTCATAAGGGGAAATTAAAATGGAGATGAAAAACTAGGGCGTAGATCACATTATATTAATAATTACACCAATGTTCACTTGTGGTTTCCTTATTACCTTTTTCTGTGTTTGATGATCTGACGGCATCATTTGGAATCATAATGAGCAACCAACACGAATACATGATTCACATTCAGCGAAAAACAAACAAAATATGATCTCTCTTGTTTTTATAGATTTGACATTTTCTTGAAAAACATTCTAAAGTAATTTGGGTTGTGCCCCGAGATAAAAAGTCAGATCAGTATCAACATCCTCCTATTCAAAAAATTAAAGATAGGATAAAAGACATGTGGAGTGGCACCCGAATAAAAATCTGTTGCCATTTTAACCTGTGAAATGCAGGAATCGAGTATTAGCCAATGTATCAAATTGTGCTTACAGAAAATAAAACATGTACACAAAGGCGAAGTGCAACGAAATACCTCAAACTGCACTTTTTAAACCACTGGCGCACGTACGCAAGCTGTCAGTGTGCACAGATAAGCGAGCTGCTGGTGATGCACGTTGGCTGCTTGTGTGGGGACTGCTAAAGGCTTATCAAGACCTCCCTAACAGCCTCACATTTATCTTAAAACATCTTACCTTCTAAGACAGCCCATCAATGTCTCATAAGAGCATTTGGACAAACACAGACACACACATACACAAACCCTTGGGACAAAAGATGAGAGAGATATATCCATTTCGTTTACAAAATCATTTATCTTTCTATCCTTATGCTGTACCAATTATATTTTACTTGTGTTTAAATGAAGATGAGCAGTCACCAAGAATGTCCACTGGAGTACAAGCTTTTAATTCAATTTTAATTGAATGTGCTTTGTCTGCACAGTGAGCGACCTCAATGATAATATATTTAACGTATGATAAATTTAGATTTTCCTATACTTACATTTGAAGGTGATGGTTTTAAATTACGATTTGATTGAATATGTTTAGTGTTACATACTGTGTGGCTGAATAATAGGAACTGTCGTTTTTCTGCTAAACAGTTTTATTAGTTCATCATACAACTCCCTCCCTCAGTGTCACACGCTGGGCTCTTTCCCCCTCAGTTCACTGCTCTGTAACCATTCACACTCTGCTTCACACTGCTCTGTCCCCATTTTCAATCTCGCTTCTTCTCCTTTATCTCAGCCTCCAAGGCACAAACCAAATACCCTGAATTGTGATTGGATTTTCACATCAACTGCATGTGTGTGACGGGTGTTCTTGATGTGTGTCCTCTGATGCTATGGTGTCATGATTGATGAAGAACACATTCTTGTTAATCCCATACCCTTAAGCGTGCCTCTCCCTGAATGTTAACAGACACAAGTTTGTTCTTGATTTTTCCCGCTTATCATCCAAAAGGTCAAACACCAAATGCCACCTTCTCCTTCATGTTCCCTACGGGCCAATAGATGCTTGCTATCTTTGCTTGATACCAGGATTTTACTTTTTAATTTGCAGATAGCGACAAGCCTTTTTAACAACCTTATCTAACATGCTGTTCAGACTTTTTTACATATTGTAAATCCAAGCCTGAATGGCTAGATCTTAAAATGTATGACTTGCATCACAGGTATTAGAGTTAAGAACGCACTGTGACTTCACAAATTGGATTAAACCATTTAAAATTCAAGACGGACACTCTCCAAGTCATACCGGAACTACCTAACCATAGGGTCAAACACTGGAAGAATGCAAATCATGTTCATGGTCAGTAGGCACACCCCACTACAGGACATACTTTACATACATATTTGTATCATACCTGCTTTCACACTTGCTCTAACAAAGGCAGGTGTAAAATTGTAATTTCCCACTGTGTAAAATATTGCTGAATTGATGATTTTACTGGGAAAACCTTGTGTAAAAGAAGGTATGAAAGCAGGCATTATTAACATATTGTATTGTGATTGAACACAGAACAAACACAGCTGTGAATGCACAATGAGAATCACTCCCTAGGGACTAAAAGCCTGCCAGAAGCACTGGTCCGCTGTCTGCTTACCTCCTCGGCCAAATGTTCAAACAGAACAAGCCAGAAGGGAAAGGGGCGACGGTGTAAGAAAGGAGGGTGAGACATGGGAAGACGGAGAGACAAAGGGTTGAAAACTGGAAGGAAAGGAGAAGATAGGATGAAAAGGCTGGACAGCAATGTTAGCGATGTGAGCAGAGTTTTATCCGAATACTAGGCTTCCGTAAGTAAGAGTCAAATTGCATTTTGGTGTTTGATAATGGTAATTGGCATCGTGAGCCATTTCCAACACTCGGAAGAGGAAGTAAAGAGAGGCCTTTAATATATTATTTTGTATCTGCTTTCTAAGAGTTGTTATCCTGTGTGCACAAGGGTGTTGAAATGCCTTTCTGGATTTGTTCGTAATTCTCAAAAATTCACATCTTCTTCATGACTTAATGCAATGTGTGGCTTTCGTATTAGTTTCAACCCATCAGGAATGTCAGCAAAAGGTTTCAAATAAGATACAAATGGGATATTTTTCCATTCAACTAATGAAAAAACCTTGAGAAAACGTGTTCCAGTTAAGTACAGGCCTTGCAGGCAGACATCAAAATCAAAGAGTAAAGCCACATACTCATAACACGAACACATTCGCTTCAGAATATAGACTTAACATAGTTGGGATATTCAACAATTTGTCAATGTTTTTGGCTTCATACGTTTAAAGAGAGGCAACTGGACTACACCAGTAGCCAATGTATTACTCTGCTGAACCTACATGTATAGAGTTCCTTTGTTGCTTCCCCAGGAAAACAAGTATCTATGTTCATTGAATTGGATTAGCCTCCTGTGTCCACACTGTGTTTCTTCTCCTTCGGTGTTTTCTGTCTCAAACCTAACTATTATTTTAGCTTTTTTCGATTTCTGGCGCTCATCACGCAATATTTGGGATCTTACTTAAGTTTCATCCATTAACAATGATTTATTTTTATGAGCAGTGCAGAAATCAAGTTTGGTGGGAATGTTCTTAATGATAATTTAAAGTGAGCGTAACAAAAGATATAATGTCTACCTTTATTCAGCTTTTGTGGGGTTTAGGTCTCTTCTGTTGAACCAGTGGCGTTTCTAGTGATGTTTGCATTTGGGAATGTAACATAGATGTAATTATTCTCCAAAGTCAGATTACTGTGAGGATGACGATTTTTGATCTGTTTGTAATCATTTGCCTGACGACTAAGATAACGCAGGTCAAGTTTACCCTCTTCATAGGAAAACTTCAATTATAAAGGTACAAAATACACTGACTATATTTGCAAAGTGAAGCTTATTTATTTAAGATGAAAAGTCATGAACAAAATAACAGTATCAACCTTTCAAACTTTCACACTCAAAACATATCATAATTTCTAATGAATGAATACATGTCTATGAAGTTGACATTTCTCAAGCCATTAAGAAAGAAGCGCGTACAGGTGAGGAGGCATACACAGCACAGCTGGCAAGAAACTTTAAAGATTTAAAAAGGACATGACAGCATGACACACAGGGTTTCGTTACAAGTTGAATTAAAGCTTCATGTTAGAACATCTGAGGTGCAAGGAACATGTCAAAAATAATGTAGGATATCAAAAGCAAACGAGGACAGTTAAAAAAAAAAAAACAGAAGAGGCAGTTGAACGCTCACTCATATTAGTATAAAGTTTTCCTCCCATGTTCAAAATATTCTGCAAAACACATTGTTTGAATAATTAACTCAAAGTCAAACTCAAGTCAAGTTTCTCATTCCCTCTGTGCTCTCTTCCTGACAGAACGACTACCGTAAGTTGTCGATGCAGTGTAAGGACTTTGTGGTGGGTGTGTTGGATCTTTGTCGGAACACGGAGGAGGTGGAAGCCATACTGAACGGCGACGTGGACGTGTGCCCCCCCAGCGCCTACAACCGACCATGCCTCAGCCGCGTCATACTGGCCATCAAGTACGAAGTCAAGAAGGTAAGATGACACAAAAACAACCGATGAATCAACTTTCTACTGCATGTAAAGTCCAGTGGTAGTTTTTTTTTCGTTTTTCATTTTTCTTCAGATACTATTAAACAAGACAACATTTATAAAAAAATTCAAGAATCTATTCCTCTAGGACGATTAACCCACTGTTAGTATCAACTGCGTTAGTCTGACATTAGCAATGTGACAGTTAAAAGGAGTCATTGCTTCTAAAACTCACCCTCACACTGGGCTTGATGTAAGATAGGGCCCTTGGTCTCAAAAGAAGTCAAGCACCAAACACTTGATCCTTTTTTCCCATAATGCAGCTTGATAATGCATCTTGAGGAACTCTGAGTGCCTGATAAATGCCCTTTCAAACTCCATGCTCCAAGATTGTGACCTACTGTAGGCCGCCTGTTATAAATGTATATATATATATATATATATATATATATATCTTTAAGCTCAGGCAAGCCAAGATAACCCTGATGAAATCAATATGATATCATCATGGGTTATTCTTTCAGACGTTTGCAAGCTCTTCTAAAGCCACAGGATATTATACGACTTTTTTCAAAAGCTGAGTAGTACTCCCCACGGCAAGTCGTGACAGTGTTTTAAAAATAACCTTTACTTTTCTTGTGTGTCTGTGTTTTTGCATGAACAGTATGGTTTTGTTTTTGCGTGTATGTGGCCTCAGACGGCCCCAAAAAAACAAACTGGCCCCTATTTCAAAGAGCTTATCCCTGCTGAGCAGAGGTGTGCTGTTTACTAAATGTCAAACAGAATGTCGTTTCCCCATGTCTCTCCCCTCCCACACACAAACACACACACACACACACACACACACACACACACACACACACACACACACACACACACACACACACACACACACACACACACACACACACACACACACACACACACACACACACACACACACACACACACACACACACATGCCTGTTTCACCTTCATGTACTGCATGTTTTCTCTAATCAGTTAGATCCCTAGTGTTTGTGTGCATGGTGGAGTGTGTTTGTGTGTGAGTTGGAGCTGTGTGTTTATCCTGTACAAGAGAGCGTGACCATTACTCAGGCGGCTAATTACACAGGAGGCCGGGAGGGATGGAATGCCATGGCAACCAGGTGAAGCCTGGCTGTGTAGTGCATGTGACCGGACGCAGGCAGGGTTAATTGAAGGGGTCATGAATTGATAGACTGGTCACCGGGCCCCAGCGGGAAACTATCTTAAATACAATTTAGTGTGCATGGGGGAGTTTTATGGCTGTGTGTGGTTTCCCTCTGAATGTAGAAATGATTGAGTGCACACACACAAATTAGACTTGTGCGTGTTTCGATCGCCATACCGGAGCAGATAGTTGTCATACGTCATCTCAGATAAAAGCTCCCTGAACATGATGGCCAGGGCTGATTGGTGAAGGGGTGAGAAGGATTGATGGTGGGAGAAAACAAAGAGGCTAGTGTAAATCAAGGTAGAGCAGATTTGATCCGATTTAATCTGTTGCTCACATCTTACACAAAAAAACGATACACAAACACTGTTTGATTGCTCGACTAGTTGACCTCCTACTGAGCATCGATTGCCCTGTTGTCCACATCCTTCCTGCAGATGGGAGAAAAACATCCATCCTTTCCTTCCCCAAGAGATCAGTTTTCATTTATCACTTCCTTTCTTGGAGTTATGTCAGCAACAAGAACAGACCAACCCTTATTTATTGAAGCGAATACTCTTGAGTAATGAATGTAAACACTTTCTGCTTCTTATTTGCTGCCTTTTTCTTTTTGCATACTGTATTTTAAATTGATTTCACAACCTGCTTGTTGACCTTTTCTCATTCTGAATGAAGCCAAGTGGCACCTGTGAATACAAAAGTGTTTGGAATAATATATTTATTCCAATGGAAACACAATATACAGTATACGCTCTAAATTGAAAAGCATGTTGCACACTCTGCCACTTAGGCTGATCTTGACCAACACAAGTTTTATTTACGCACACATTGCATTGATGATACTGAAAAGCACAAGAAAGCAGGTTTACCAATGGTACTTTATGTTTAATACTGTACAGAAATAGAATAAATAAAACCAATCTTCTGCTATTTGGAATTAACAGAATGCTGGAGTGGGACAATATAAGTGAAAATATTGTCCAAAAGATGTACATGGACCATAAAACAACAACACGTGGAAGAAAAACACAGGCATACCATAACACCTACTTCAACATCGGTTACATTTGATTTGAAAGACAATTCAATTCTAGTCTATGGTATATCGGGGAAAGAAAAACTGGATTTACAGATGTTAAAAACCAACAAATTACCGCACCACCATGTTCGTTCCACTATGAAACAATCACTTGTGTAATTTCTTGTTGTGTCATGGGTATAACACTGTAGTGGAAGAAGTATTGCGATTGTTTTCAATACTTAATAAAAGAAAAACACCACAATGTAATAAGTCTTTATTAAATCGAAAGTCATATATTAACCTCTAGCTATCTGCAGGGATATCTCTTGCTAAATATTGAACCCCCATACTGCAGTCAGTCTGTCATATAAGCCATATCCTGGTTACGCTGCTAGACTATTTGTTTGCGTATCTGTTGCACATGCACAATGTGCTGCTGCTGTAAACAGAACCCTCAATAGATCAGTTCAACAAAACCTTCCTGAGGAAGGAAAGCTAATTTGTATGGCTTCCTGCTAATTGCTCTCCTCTTCCCCCTTCTTACTTTCTCCTCTCTCACATTGCCTTCCCTCTGTCCCCATCTCCTCTTTGCTTTCGACATTGATGTGTACTTATTGTCCGTCTCTCCTTCCAGTTTGTGGCCCATCCCAACTGCCAACAGCAGCTGCTGACTATCTGGTACGAGAACCTGCCCGATCTGAGGCAGCAGTCTGTGTGTGTGAAGACCTGGACGGTGCTGGGGGTCGCTGCAGGTCTGCCCTTTCTGGCTGTTGCCTACTGGATAATGCCATGCAGCAAGGTATGAACACACATACACTCACAAACAAGCAAACGACACAGAGTCCCCCCTGTCCCCTGATCTCCAGCTCTTTGTCCTACCAGCGCAACTACTAGCAAAAATCGATTTCAGCCTATTGAAATTGACTCAAGGTACTTCTGTGGCTTACTCTCTCCTTAGAGAATGTGTTGTTTTGGATTCACCTAAGTCACAATAGTTTAAATAAATAAATAATAAAAATGCACAAACAGCTCTCCACAAACTGTCGCTGCATACTTTATTCACTCTTCTTTACTGTGAATATGTCAAAAAGACTGTTCACTAAAGTTATCGGGATTATTTATCTGTGGACTATGAGAATAGACATAATAAATGGCAATCCAATGACTATCGGGGCAAAATACATTACTGTTATATGATTTTTAAAGGAACTGTTAAATCACTATTTGATTTTAGGACCATAAGACCCTCTATTACATGTTGTTAATACCCCATCAAGAATATTATAATCTGTAAAGTGACACACAGTCAGGCGCTCAGCAAGCTGTTATGCAAATCTACTCATTAACCTGGATAATCCTTTACCTCATCATCAAGTGCTGTGTGTGTGTGTGTGTGTGTGTGTGTGTGTGTGTGTGTGTGTGTGTGTGTGTGTGTGTGTGTGTGTGTGTGTGTGTGTGTGTGTGTGTGTGTGTGTGTGTGTGTGTGTGTGTGTGTGTGTGTGTGTGTGTGTGTGTTGAAGGTAGATTCAGAAGTAGTATAGAGGACTTTAGAGTGGTTCCTCTCTGGTGTGACTGATGAATTAGTCATTTTGTGGACTAAGAGAGTGAGAGCAGCTGGTGTCGAGTGTAAGAGACGATGGAGAGCAACACAAACTGCTTCTGATCACGAATACACCTGTGTATGTTAATTTGTGTACATGTGAGTATGGGTATATGTAATGATGAAGTGTAGTTCAGGAGGTAGAGTGGTTGTCTACCAATCAGAAGGTCTACGGTTCGATCCCCAGGCCCTGCAGTCAACATGACAATATACTTAAACCCAGTGATGGCTGCCGATGGCCAGCAGTATGTGAATGTATGTGAATGTGAGTTCCCCTGGCGGCACTTTGTATGGCAGCTTTTAAGTGTGTGCATTCATGTGTGAATAAATAGGCGAATGCTGTCACAGCCCTGTGAGTATTCGCAGCCAGTCTGCTATTATGTGACGCAGCAGGAAAAAGGTTTGAATCAATATTTAGGCATGTTTATTAATAATGTGATAAACAACAGAGACCAAAATAAATATTTAAAGGAACTGATAATGAAATAGATACATACTTAATTGCAGTTTGCAGAGAAGAAGTGGATGTGTTTTAGTTGAGTGTGTGTAGCTTGCCCTCCTAACCCAGACACTAGTTTGTCTCTGTTCATCTCATCAATTGCTCATCTCCTACAGCTCATGATGTTTTCCATTTTAAGGTCTCCACAACACAATTTTCAGAACCCCAAACATAATAGCATTTCATTTCAGTTGGTATAGAGATGAATAAGATATTCATATTTGTGTTGCACAAAAAAAGGCTAGTAAATCAATCAAAAGGCAGACAGAAAAAGCTGATTTAATTGCCTTAGAAAAAAAATGAGATATCAGAAAACATGCCGAGATTAATGGGAAAGAAACACACCTGCACACACGGCACCTGAGAGAGAGAACAATTATGAAACATTCTTCAAATATTCTTAAAAAATGACCTTCTGTCAGGATGCTCTCTTTAGAGCTTTAGAGCTTGATGCTTTTGTGAAGGAATAATTCTTTCAAAATGTGATTAAAATGATACAGGGAAGCTTACACTTTCCCTTGAACGGTCACCAGTTGTAGCATTTCATTATTGAATGAACTATTGCCGACTCATTAGTGATTCAGTCAGTGATGGAGGTTAACTCAAGAACTGTACATAAGTGCACTTTTGAGTTACTTGTACTTTATATATCGTTTTTATTATTTCCATGTTATGATACTTTATACTTCTACTTTACTAAATATCAAAGCTTAACAATATGCTATGATTGATACGATACAGCTGTAATTACTAGTTACTTTGCATGATGAGTGCTCTAGACACGCACACAGGTGTTTTTAATTGCTGCGGCTGATTCGCCCTCTATCAGTTGGTGAAGCTGTGAGTGAAGTACGTGGTTTATTTATTCAATATTTTTTACTTTCTTATTTATTTCTAGTCTTTTATTTTTTATTGTACAATGCCATGTATTTTGATGCTGCTGCAACACAAACATTTCCCAAATTGGGATCAATAAGGTACTTCTTATCTTATCTTAATCAAACTGAGCACCAATGATGAGAGTTCAACTAAATCCATAGAGATCTGACGGCGATGTCAAACACAGCACTGATTAGGCATCAGTGGTTATGATACCCACAGAATAACATATTATTATTGATTAACCATCCAACAGTATATTTGATAGTGTGCATTCTGTCCATCATCTCCACTTACAAAATGATTATGCTGCTTAAATTAAATCAGTCCTAACTAACCTATACAATTTAAAGATACGACATTTAAAGGGGTCCACTCTGCATAATGAGTGCTTTTACTTTAAATAGTCGAAGATCATGTTTTTGTTAATAGTTATGTACCTTACTAAAAACGACTTTTACTTGTAACTGAGTATTTTTATAATTTGGTATCACTACCTTTTCTTAATTAAAAACATCTAAATACATTCAATGCCATCTAGTTAATTATTTTCTAGTTGTTAATTAAGACAATGTCCTTAAGGGATAGACTAATGGAGAGAAAGGGAAACTCTTCACTTATGTTTAACATACCAGCTCTACTATTGTGCTTCTATTATTCCAGTGTTGGGCTACTGATAATAAGTAACAACGTGAGGTTGAGAAAATCAGCCTTCATATTCACCTCCACCAAGAAGGGAATGCTTTTGCCATGTTTAGTCTATCCTATGTCTGTTCGTCTAAGTTACAGATTTAGAGTTAGACATTACATTTACTTGTGAATCAAGTGTTCTAAATAAAAACATACTACATTCTCAATACAGAAGTTATGGGGTATGTTGTTGAACATTTTAGGACACACCAATTCTTTATTTATGGTAACTACACTAGCTATCACAGTCAGTTAGACAATGACACATTGCTGAATTTGATTTAATAATAGTCAATTAGAACATTTCTAAATGCCACATGCTGTTCTCACACTGATCCATCAAATCATTGTTTCTATTTCATTCCTGTTCTGCAGTCTGTCATCTATTTAATTTGCACAAGGAAAATAAATAAGAAATAGATGGAAAGGAACGGAAAAATGCATAACAAAAAGGGATAATGCATAATATGCTTACTAAGACAACATTTCACTTGAATGTCTCACAGGATGAAATGATTGAGTGATGACGATGTAATATACAAAAGAAGATCAGCTTCACTGAGACATGAACAATTTTCGAACCCCATCACTCAAGAGAAGAGATTATGACAATATGTCACATTTTGTAGAATACTGAACTAATGACTGAAACCCACCTTGAAACTGGGTGATTATACAGATGGTATGTGCTGGTGTATTGTAGCTTATTTTCAGTGACATAGCATTGTCTTATTTGACTTGGCCAAAAAAGTTAACACATACAAGCTTGTTAAGTTTCAATAAATTGTTAGAATCGGCTTCATAATCTGTTGAGCAAATGACATCATCTATCCTCAGCCCCTGGAGGAACAACTCCCAGTCATTGAGCCTGTCCTTCATCCTTCTCTCTGCTTATAGCTGCCACAATTTATTGTAGAGAGGGTGAGAAAGGTTATCTAAGATGGCACTGACTGTCATCCATCTCTCTGCCACTCCCTCCAAACCATCAACACTGCCGACCTTGCTGAACAGCTTTCTGAGACTGCTGACGTACAAGCCTTGTTGCCACCATTGCAGACAAAAGAGCAATGGCTGCTAGACACTGCTGCAGATCTGTAAAAATAAAAATCTGTTATTGAAGATGGCTATGGGCTATGGCTCAGGGCCAGTGGTGCTTGTAGGCAAGATACCTAACCCCAAACAGCTCCTGTAAGCATGTCTAAAGTTTTGAAGTGTATCCAAGTAGATTTAAATAAAAGGGTCAGTAAAGACAGCATTTTTCACCATGGGAATGTTGTCTATAATCACATACATGTCAATATAGGATTGCAAGTAAAACATATATTGGTTAATGGGATAGTGTGTCAGTTTTTTGATTCACAGTCAATAACAATGAGAACAAAAACATGAATGAAAATGTCCCTAATTATCTATTCCTATCAACTACAAATAATACAAACATTATAACAGAAGGTCTTTGTTCTAGATCATAAATGATTAAGGGCCGATATCTATCTGCACACAGTATATGTCAGGCTTGCTTCTCCCAGCTGGAAAGATGTTAGGGAAAAGTAAAAGGCACAGCAGCTCCATTTCTCACCTTACTTCTTTATTAACTCTGGCTGTGCTTGCTGCCAGTGGCCACAGTTTTGTTGGAAGAGTGAAGCTCAGCTATTGTCACCATCACACGGATACAACAAAGTTCTCACAGCAGTGGACCTAACCTAGGATGACCATCTCGTTTAGGCTGAGGCGTGAAATGGATCAGCCTTATCAGCACAGAGGCAGGAGGAGGTTCAGAGGAGGTTCTGCAGGGTTAAGATTCACCAGACGACTTCCTTTTCCCCACGGTTGAGGAGTGTGTGTGCCACGTGGACTGCTGTTACACTTCACGTGCCACTGTGCTTCCAGAGAGTAGTGGTATCCTGTGGGTAGTTAATATCCAACACAGCAGGTTTAGAGAGCGGCAAATGTTGGCATGTTAAATGTCTGTATGAGGTTGAAAGTGTGTATGTGGGGGGGGGGGGGGGGGTGTTTTGGCCTACTTTTCTGTAATAATCAAAAGGTGCTGGCATGTTTCACGCTCCTTGTGCAGACCACCTTGCTTTACCTTCTCCCCATATGGTGCATTTTCACAAACTCTGCTGATTGTTTGGCTTCTCGTTACCCTGGCATTATTTTCACATTCATGAATCACAACAGCTGCTGTTAGCCTGCTAAGATTGTTTTGAAGTGATGTTGCTCAGGTTTTGATCTCTGAGGGCCAACACATTGGGAACTGTCCATGAATGCTGATGTACCTCTGTAAATAAAAACAGATGTTTTGTTTGGCTGCAATTTTACTCTTGTGTATAGTCACTTTTTCGAACTGTTCAAAGAAAAATCAACTCAAAGATGTATCAAGAACCTGATTCCCTGACACAAAAACAAGTTGGTGTATTGGCAAACACAAATAAACACAACCATATAAATATTAATAATCATAATAATGTCTAAAGTTAATGTGTTTTGTCATTGTACTCCACTACAGTTATTAGGACGACATGTTCACCGAATGATAATATTCCAATACAGTTTTTACAGCCCCGTTTTACGTTGTGCAGCCCCGAATGTTCACAAATATATAAATGACTGTTGAAAGAAACATTACTAATCTCTTTAACCATCTTTTATCGCTTGTTCCTTAGTGAGTATTCGGCAGCCACACGTACACAATGAAACATGCATGTTATTATTGTATGTCCTCCATCTTCTCCCTCCCAGATTGGTCAGATCCTGCGAAGCCCCTTTATGAAGTTTGTGGCCCACGCCGTCTCCTTCACCATCTTCCTGGGTCTGCTGGTTTTAAACGCCTCCGACCGCTTTGAGGGTGTCAAGAACCTGCCCAACGAGACCATCACAGACCACCCACGCCAGGTGTTCAGGGTCAAGACCACCCAGTTCTCCTGGACAGAGATGTTGATCATGAAGTGGGTTTTGGGTGAGTAGTCTTATCACACTCTGGCAGTGTTTGAAGTTATTCACAGATGCAGCCTATTCAAATGCATAAGGATTTAACATAGTCAAGGCAGGTTTTCCCTCATGATAAGAAATAACCTTGATACAGTTGTGTCAAAGCTTTACGTTTCCTATTGGAGTTTCTTTATACATTTACTTTTCAAATCAATGTCGATGTACTTTATCAAGATGCAAGTTTATATTGATCTTATCACCAAGGTGATCCAAAGGAGAAGCTACAACGCCCATAAATCATTGGAAAGGGTCTGTGAACCTTTTTTGCACAACTTTGATATCAGGCAGAATTACAGATTAATGCAGCACCCAAGTGAATGAAAGCCAAAGTCAGGGCTAAACAGAATTATTTATTTATTATTCATTCCTTTGTATCTTCCAAAGATCAAACAGTGATGTCCTAGTTGGGTGCAGCACAGTTCAGATGTGTAAAAGCAGTGTCCATACTAAGTCCTTCAATAGGCACGGATAACATTTGGAAGTGGCTGAGGGAATATAATCTATGGCGTGAAAAAGACAGGAGCTCTTGAGGCAGACGGATGAAAGCAAAGGGAGGGGTGGAGTGTATGAAACAGATAGACAGCGGTGACAGAAAGACAAAGACAAACTCAACAGATAAATAGCCCATGGCAATATCTGTCAGACCTCAGCTGCCTCCCATCTGCTAATGTTCTTCCTTTCATCCACACACACACACACACACACACACACACACACACACACACACACACACACACACACACACACACACACACACACACACACACACACACACACACACACACACACACACACACACACACACACACACACACACACACACACACACACACACACACACACACACACACACACACACAATATCATTATGTGAGTTGTCTGTGTATGTTGGAGCGAATATGGTTCTGTTTGTATTTGTTTACGTGCAATGGCATCATTTTCTGCCTGTCCATGGCATTTCTTGGCAGCAGGTGCTCGCGTGTGTGTAATTTCTGTCTGTGCGTATGTTTGTGTGTGCGCACTGAATGGTGGCTTAGGTAGAACTGGGTAATTATAATTCCAGCAGCACGCTTTGAAGGCCCAGTAATTGTTACAGAGATGATACTGATCAGGGCGCCTTTTCAATAAGCAATGTTCTCCTTGTCTGAGCTCCAAATAGACAATTACAGAGTAGAAGGGATTTGAGTGTTGAGATGCACCTGAGCAGTTACAAAGTAACAATATTACTTTTGTCGGTAACAGAGTAGTGTAACGCGCTACTTTTATAATTCAGTAATCACACTACAGTTACTAACATTGCCCCGACACGCGTTACTTCGTTACTTACTAAAATCAGTCATAATCACACTGACAGACAAGAGGGGTTTCCGCCGCAGGTTTATATGTACGTAATCTGCGCGATTTGCGCGTCCACATCTCCACGTGCAGTGCTGCATAAACATGGCTGAGTCAGCGATAACTTTCGAGGGGTGGAGGTATGCCCATTATTTTGAGTTCGTCCGAATAATAGACAGGAATGTGACGGTGATGTGCAAACTGTGTCCAGGCCAGAAGCTGTTATCCACTGCTGTAAACACCACGTCAAACCTCAACAAACACCTGCAAAGAACACATGCTAAGGTGAAGCACACGCTATTTGTTGTTTGTTTATATCCCGTAGTCTGTTCTTCTTCTCTGTCTTCCGGTTGTTGCCTGTTTTGAATGACGAATACACACTACCGCCGCCTGCAAGGAGAGTTATTGCCACTCATGCATGCGCAGTTCGTACGTGCTCGGTGAGTAAAGTAACGAGTTACTTTATGGAGAGAGTAACGAAGTAGTGTAATATATTACTTTTTTTTTAAGTAATATGTAATATATTACATTTTTTTAGTAACGACCCCATCTCTGCACCTGAGCTATAAGTGGTGATAAATGAATGGTATAAGTGATAAGTGGACAACAACTGTGTAGATTTGTTTGAATGCCTGTGAAAGCCTCCATGTTATGTGTATCTATCCTACGTCTATATTCCATCTTTTCACGCTGTATCCATATGTTTGTTTGTACTTTCTCCCTCTAAAGGTATGATTTGGTCAGAATGCAAGGAGATCTGGACCGACGGGCCCAGAGAGTACATCATGCACCTGTGGAACGTCCTGGATTTTGGCATGTTGTCCATCTTTGTGGCCTCCTACACAGCACGCTTCATGGCGTTCGTGAAGGCGACCAAAGCCCAGCAGTATGTGGACCTGCACGTTCCAGACGAAGACATCAGCACCGCCTCTCTACCTGAGGAAGTCGCCTACTTTACTTTCGGTGAGCATTTATTCCAGGAATAAGATTAAAGGTTTTGAAAGGGTTTTGGAAGTTAGTTTTTTATCTGTCATCTGATAAGGTGATTCAAAATAAGTACCTCAGACAATGATTCATATCTACCTTCCCTGCTCTCTTTTTCGAATGGTTTCTAGAATTTCATCATGTTTTATTCGGTAAACTCATAGTTCAAGAAAATTATAAACTTTTACTTCACTTCCTGACAGAAAACAATTTATTAAAACCTGCTGCAGGTTACTGAGCTGTACTCTTCTTATGAGCTTACCAAGGTAACCTTCATCAGTGCTGTCATCTGGTGGTCGGACTCGGTCATGACACGTTAGTAAATAGATTTAAATCTTGTGTCAATTTTAAGTCCATCTGACTGCTGAGCTGTTCTCACTACTTCCCTTTATCTGCACTGTGCACACATTGTGTTACATGCATGTATTCTTTGTCATAGATTGTCAACAATTTAACAGTTGTTTTTTTGTACTTTATTTTTCTCTGTCTATGTCCTTGCCAGTAGCGTGGCGTGGGGAAAAAATTAGGGGAAGCCAATAATACGTCCTTTCTTTTGTGGTGGGGTGTGGTGGTCAATGTAATAACGTAACCAGATGAGTGATTACAGCACCCGGTATCATTTTACACACATTTGTATCATACAGATGCAGGACTTACACACGCCTGTTATCTGACCGACAGGTCCGCACGCACTCTCCAGCCGAAACTCTAATAAGCATTCATTCACAAACTAAATCAGGAGACCTTTAACGTTTTACGTCCGGTTCGCTCCTTTGTTCCTCGCTGTACAAAGCTCCAGTTTGGGCATTGGCCTGTCATCAGATTGTATTTGAGTTGCTGCTGCAGCGGAACTTTAGTACAATTATTTTTGATTAAATACTCAAAATCTCCACCCTCCATAATTGCACTTGCTTCAGTTGCTTGCTACTTTCTAACGGCGGTGAGAGTGGTGCAGTGACGCTATCTATCTTCTATCGATTAGATTTATGATTCGAAAATTATAAAAGTAGGGTAGACATGTGGATATTATCCGACTGAACAAAACGTGCATTTACCTAACAGGTTCGTTTTCCACTGACTTTTCTTCGAGCTATTTTCCAAAATCCTATGGAGAAATCCCATTGCTATTTTGTCGAGGGAAACTGGGCGCAGCTTACTTCCGCTTTTTGGGTCGCGTCACTGCAACACTAAATTGATGTGATTTGATTGGATTGTGAGGCAAGGGAAGCTAGCTGCCTCTGGCTTCCCTTGGCATGGCCCTGACCAATCACAGGTTGGCAGGGGCATGACGTGAGCCTCATCTGATTGGTCAATCCCTCCATTTTTTTTCACCAAGGGAAGCAAATTTCGGCTGGCCTCCTCTCGCAACAGAGAGTGCAATCTACTGTTTCACCATAACATCTAGAGGGGCGCTGTTTCACTCTTTGTAAAATACTAAATGAGAATGGGGGAGAGACGGGCCGGCAGCAACACACAATAAAGAATTTCCGAAACTAAACGAAGTGTTTTTATTTATTTATTCAAATTATAACTACAATCCGAAAAAACAGGGGAAGCCTGGCTTCCCTTGGCCTCCAGGAGAAAACGCCACTGGTCCTTGCTTGATTTTTCCTTTATGTATCTAGTTCAATTATCCTCTCCATTTAAATGTCTGACTTTTCCTCTCTAACTTCCATACCTATGTCCTTTATTCTCCTGTTGCACTTTTTTATCCTTTCTCTTTGGCGTCCATTTGTCTCATAATCTGGCCTTCCTTCTCCCTCATCCTCTTCCATCCTCACTTAACCCATCTCCTTAATGTACCCTTTCTCCCATCAAAGCACATGTTGTTAAAAATCAAGATTATGCTTTCTAAGAATGTGCATTTTGAAGCTGAACTTGCATACCAGATGCATCAGATTGTATTTAGTGTGAAATGTGAGCTAGATCAAATCCAAGGACCTATTTCCAATGTAACAAGTTTCCCTCAAAATCAGAGAATCACTCAACAATCCCGGTTGTATTATTGGGTAGCTTGACAGCTTTCTGCCGCTTGTCCTCCTTCTGTCTTCTCCTCCAGCCAGGAACAAGTGGCGCCCCTCAGACCCCCAGATCATCTCAGAAGGCCTGTACGCCATCGCTGTGGTTCTGAGTTTCTCACGCATCGCCTACATCCTGCCAGCCAACGAGAGCTTCGGCCCTCTGCAGATCTCACTCGGGCGCACAGTCAAAGATATCTTCAAGTTCATGGTCATCTTCATCATGGTGTTTGTGGCCTTTATGATCGGCATGTTCAACCTGTACTCGTACTACCTGGGAGCCAAGTACAATCCTGCCTTCACCACGTGAGTTATTTTGATATATGTATTCATTTAAGAAGGAAACATCCACATTCATTCCCATAAGTCCATAATTTTCATCTGCAGTCCCTGGTAGGCTGGCTGCTGGAGTATTTTGGCAAATGTGTGTGACTGTGTAATTAGATGATGGTTGTGTTTACATCCTCATGTCTCTATCATCTTTAACTATCTTACAAACATCTTAATTAACTTAGAAAAGGGAAACATATAGTGTAACTACATGATGGCCTCACTTTAATTGTTTTATACAAGAACTGTGTCTCATATACAGTCAATCAATATACAATCTTATTCAAAGTGTCTTCATTTGGTTTCCTTGCTCATGTAATTGCGAGATCAATAGAAATGGTCAGATTTGCTCCTTTCAGACTGTTTCCTGGGAGTATTGAATCCGCAGAGATCGAACTTTAATCTCGCTTTATGAAGGCAATTATTCTTTTGGTTAAATAGCTCCAATACGGTGATTGGGAATACTGGTGAGTTGTGTTTCTAGCTCACAGCTTTAACAAAGTAATGGGTAGAAAATGTAGCGTTTCCCCTGCAACATTCTTTGTTTCTTTTACCTTTGAAGAGAGATCTACTCTGCTCTAACTCCGACATGAAGAAGCAACCATTTCTAACTGTATCTCTTATAATAAGAGAGGCGGGAAGTGTTAGTGAAAAGTGTCAATGGGATAATCTGTCTGAGCTTTGGGAAAAATTAATCAATTTTGGTTTGGTTAAATGCCTAGTCTTTGATTAGAAACATCTTTATTTGACATCCTGTAATGAGGAAGCAAATCATCTTGGCCTATTGAGTTTTTTAAAATCCATTTCCTTTTAGATCGATATAGATGTTAATGAACCCAAAGAGCAAAAGGAGCTTTGGGACGCTGTGTCAAAGTTTTGATGCCAGTCCAAACTATTTGGTAAGTTTCTCTGAGAACTAAAGAGCTGGGCTACAGTCAGTGAATTTAATCGGATCTGAAACAGGATTTAACACGCCACCAAAGTCGTTGACAGTGATATGATGGAGCCCATTGTACCAAAAGACAAAAGTCGACCATCTGGCCTGACTGCTGACTAGTGTCAAAGGAAAGTTGATGATTGCCAAGGCCACAGTGAGCCCCATGGAGACAGTATCCGCGACCGGATGTCACTGGCTCAGGCTCATTCAAAGCAGTCACGTGTGGGAGATGCTAAGAGAAGTTCTGTAAAGCTCAACAAGATTTCATATTCTAACTGTTAACACATAGACTTCATTCAGCACTTTAGTAGACCTTCCTGAATAGGGTCACATTTTTCCAAGTCTATCCTTATACAATGTTCACTTCCCATACAACATAATTATTGAGAGAACAAAATCCAGTCTGGAAAACTTCCAATGGAAAAGAGAGTATTCATAGCTCTCATTACTCCTAAATGACCTTCATTTGAATCAAATAGTCAATTTCACATTGAACTGAGGATTTACTATGTATCTATAGGCTGCAGTGCCATACAGTGCCTTGAATATGCTCTTTTACTTCTACTTTAACATTAACATCAGCAGCGAGAAATTCAAAGTTCGTTCTAAGAATTTAACTGCTGCATGTTTACTGACAAGTTGTCGTGTCGTATATCAACCTGCTTGTAAAAAAACAAACCTATCCAAAATGTCACACAACACATCCATCTGAATATCACTGCCTCTCCCTTCTTCATTCATTTTAGCTTATCCTTGTTTCTTTGTTTTTCACATGAACTGCAGTGGTGATGGATCATTCTCTGACACAGTCTGATGTATGTTGGAAAGCTTTCCATTTTTTTTGGCTGCTGACAAAGTCTTTCAGCAGTTTATCATCTTTCATCTCAAATTGAAAACCCTCTCGGAGGTGTCTCCCTTATCATTATTAGTCTTCTCAGAGGAAGACATCTACAGATTTAGACAGATGACATTACACAATTTTGGTTTAATCCAATAGAGCAAAGCATTGGTCTGTATTAACGTTGTCATACTGTTCTCTTTTTCACTTGTTCATGTTAATTAAGTTGTTACTCTAATATGTTAAGGATCAAACGTTAGGGTTTATTATGGTAACACGTCCCCCACCATGTTAGAGCGATGGACAGATTCTCAACCAACTTGTACATTTAGTGGAGCATGATCATCATGCTGATTTGCATAATTTACATTACATGTATTTTATATCAGTGAAGAACACAAGTGTGACTTGAATTCTTGTCCTCAGATAGTTTTGTATTAACAGGCTTTCCAACCATGACAAACCGCCTCCAGGAGTCAACATCTGTCTCCTCATAAGCATAAACCTTCTGCCGTTGGCTTGTTTGCTGTTTTTGGTTTGGAGTCCTCCCAGTAAACCTCACAAGGAGTCTGATGCTTGCTTTATGACTGAGAACTGCCTTTTATAATAATTTACTGGTTCAGTTGTCTGTGTTTAATCTACGTTTCCCATCCACAATAGAACCAAACTAAATGATTGAATAAGATGGAGTCAAAATGACCATCGTTTTTATGTCTCTAGTTGTTTTGGAAAGCTTTGTAGTAAATGTGATGCCTTTTTCTTATCAGACATTCCCGGGCCTAACTGCTTGCCTGTCCATCTGTCTGCCTGCCCATTATTTTAATGTGGTTATGCACCTGCCTGTGCTGTGTTCTTTATGTCTCCTTCATACCGTGGCGTTTCTCTTTATCATGCGAACAACTAAACTTAGTCTATAAACAGTGTTACATCTTGGAAACGAGAATGTGTAGTATATCACACTTACAGTTCATATGCTACATAAAAGTAGATGGGGTCAAAGACCAGATGCAATAAAAAAAAAATACAATTCTATATTATAGTCCTGCACCCTCTGCTGTTTTATTTAAATGCACCAGATGTGTATCCTTACATATTCCATAACCTTGGAGGTATGTGACGCCTGGGAGCAATTTCCATGTTTATGAGCTGCTAAACATTCACCCCTAGATACAGAAAAATCTCTGGTCGTAAAAGGTGTTATTGGACTTCTACTGTGAGGACTCTTTACTTTGACCATGATCCTCTGCTGTGCATATACCAACACAGTCTCACGGCATTTCGTGTTATAATCACGAAATTAATCTATTGATTCGTGTTCACCAACACGATTTTGCCATTTTTTTCGTGTCACACAGAACGATTTTAAAAGCAATGTAAATAATAACAAATTAGAAGGAAAAACAGATTTAAACAATATATAGATTTCAGAATTCTGAGGCTCTGAGCCCCATTTATTTTCCTCGCGGACGGCAAAAAAACCTCCGACATTATACAATTTAAAATAAAAGGGATGGGGTTAGGCTTAGGGTAAGATATTGAGAAAGAAAATGTTTTTATGAACCACACAGCTTCTGCTCAAGACCCGACCGGAAAAAAAGAAGTGGTGCAGGCACAAATATACTACCAATAGAAATACATTGCTTTTAAATCGTTCTGTGTGACACGAAAAAATCGTGTTGGTGGACACGAATCAACAGATTAAATTAATTTCGTGATTATAACACGCCGTGTAAATGACGTGAGACTGGGTTGCATATACAGTAGTTCCTCTGCTGGGCGGCAGCACAGGGATCTTAAGCTGTGAGTTCTGCTCGGCTGCCCACATTGAGCCAAGGATCCAGGAAACCTGATGAGCAGACAGACAGAGCATGAGACGGAGTTAACTTACAGAAAGACAGTAAGAAACAGAGAGTAATGGCGTTGAAATAGAAAATCAGACAGATTGCGATCACAACCCGAGAATCAGACAAAATGAAAACTTTTCAAAAAGGAAAAGGACAAGTACAGAAAAGACCCCAGGCCCGGCATAAGAAGTGCCTTATCTTCTTCATCACACAGTCATTTCCATCATGAATTCAGCTTTGTACGTTGTCCCCTTATCACTTCTGCTCTCTGCTTCAGAACTCCACATCAAGGCTGGTTTCAAAAATCAGCGTTAGAACAGCTGTTACAAAAATCATATCAAATATAGCCTATTTATAGTCATACAACTTTGGCTGCATTCTTTGTCAGAGTAGTTTTTTAGGCAAGAACATGTCCCTGCATCTAAATGAGCCACACTGGTGTTCCTCTGACAGTTTTTCAATTTGCTTACTGAGCTGCTTAGAGAGATGGTTCGAGCATGACCGAAAGCCCCTCAGATTGTGTTGTTGTTGTGAGTCTGGCCAGCAGGGGTCAGTGTGGCTCTAAAGCCAGACCTGTCTGTAAAGTGGTTACAGAGCAAAAGACTTGACTCAACCTTGATGAGAGGCGGTATCGCATTTATTTTCATTTTGTGTAAATGTAGTCAACCCTCTTGTCCAATAAGTGTGTGGGAAAGTCTGTGCACTGTGATGCAATTGTGTGTCCCTGTTTGGTTTATGCATGTTTATTTTTACGTTACACTCATTTAATTTGTAGGAGTGAGATTGTTCAAAATAGCTATTGAGAATAGTATTGCCTGCTGTATGATGTACATAAATTGGGAATTTGCAGAAGCCGAATCTCCAGTCCATCGATCTTTTTTCTCCAAACATTAGCCTGTGTGGCTGTAAGTGTGTGTGCTTGTGCTGAGTTCTGTGTGTGTGTCTGTGTGTGTGGGCTGTGTGACTTTAACTATCTGACAGGGCATGTTTGATGGAGGGCAGAAAAAAGGGCTGATATTATGGCTCTCATAGAGGAGGATGAGGAGGGAGCCAGGTGTAGGAATTAATGATAGCCTAGGAGGAGCCACTCGGGCTGATGGACCGAGGGAGAGATGTGAGGGGACGGGGACAGGGGGGGGTACGGTGAAGGATCGAGGAAGAGGATAGAACTCCCTCTCTCATACTTAGGCTCGCTCACACAAGATATAACTCGCACACATATACACATACTTGCACAGCTGGATGGGGCTTAATGAAGACTGAGCAGTAATAGCCATACAAACCCAATCCCCAGGGCGCAAAGACTCAGACAGCTCTCTGACTCACACACTTTAAAAAAAAAGCAACACACGCCACATGGCCTTTGTTGAGTGCCCACGCATTAACGTGCAAACACACTTAAGCAGTGACACAGACAAGGGGCACACACGTACGCACATCCTTTGTCCCACTGTTTGTTCTTGCATAAGCTCTAACAGATGCTCGGGTAGACGTACAAAACATTTATGTGCAGATCAATTTTCACACGCTTATCAGGGTTTCCATTTGGACAGAAGTGGACCTGTCTATGTTTAGGCCAACAATGCATGACAACATCGCCCAGAGAGACAGATGGAGAGGGAGAGGACAGGGGAGAAAATAAGGATAGTTAAAATAAAAAGCTGTGTTTTGAAATAGTCAGTGGTAGAAGCTGGTCAGATTTTGGGGCAGAGAAAAAAGAAAAAGACATAGTGGGGTGTCAAGGACCTTGAGAAAATGTAGGTGAAGTGAGACCGGACATAATACTAAATAAATGCAGTACAATCAAAGGAACAGCTACAAGCACTGCAATAGCAAGTAAGGAAGATAAAGTCAATCGGGATTATAGGAGGATGGAGGGAATGAGGGAGGAAAAGAGGACCACAGGGAGCGATGTGTTTATGCAGGGGAGGGTGTTTCTGGTTCAGGTGTTTGTTCAGGCAAAATATGGGAGACCAGCCAGAATGCAGAGACAAAGAAGGGAGAAAGGAGGGAGAGAGGATGATGAGAGAAGGTCAGGCAGACTTAGGCTCAGCACAGATTTAGACTGCACACATTTTACATGTAACCATTTGAAAGATGGTAGGAATTAGCAAATAACTCTGATAATGTGTCAAGTATGCATAATCCGTGAGTTGTGTTCTTTCCAGCTGTTGATTATGTTTCCTCTTAACTGCTGTCTATGTTTTATTTTATTTTATTTTGGTTAAAGTTGTTAGAAATTAAGATGTTTTCTTGGCACTAATACATTCATGTTTGTGATTTGAAAGACACGATTTGAGCACTGAGACAATGCTGGGTAGACAGTAGGTATATCAGGTTCAAGCCAAGGACAACGCAGTGTAATGCAATGTGAATGGAGAGAGACAGAGAGAGAACAGTGATGCTAATACAGACAAAAGAGGAGAGGATAAATGATGGGCCACAGGAATGCAGCGATGAAGATTCAGACTTAAATATGAAGTTAAAGTGGAAGCGAAGACTGAGAGGAAGATTACAAAACAAAGAGTGTGTGTTGTTGAGTTTAAAGTGACGGATAGAGTAACTCAAAGTGAACAAAGGAGAGAATTCATTAGCTCTGAAGGTGTCGGGCTCAGCCTTTTCCACTCAGGCACATCTGAATGTCAAAATGAGGAGAGGAGGCACAATTACAATCAAGGCGAGACAGATGGAGATAAGAGCAGATAACAGGGGGGAAAGTGCATTCATTTACTGTGACCAATATGGGCTCAGTGCTTGGACAGTAGCTTCAGGATTTGTGCCATTTTTCAGTATTTTTCAATACATCATTTCATTATCATGACAAATGTCAAGCATTCAATTTCCTGCTAAATCTTGCTACAGTAACGCCAGCTCTGCCAGATTTAGCACTCTTTCTTTCCCCTGGCTCAGAGTAGATTGTTTTAATTTGGTTTTAAGATACGATAATCTGTTGATTATATTTTGTTTTCTTATTCTGAATCATCAGCTTCAGTATCTAAACTCAAATCAAATATCTTTAATGGAAAGCAAGTACAATATGGATCCATTCAAATTCCTATGAAAATAATCATATTTGTGGAGCACCTTTGTTGCCAAATGGTTGCAGCACAAGGTTTTGGACTAAGCACTTATTTAAGAATAAATACATTTTGGCCTTACTGTATATGCTGTAGTGTAGCGGTTTTCAAAGTGTGAGGCCGGCAGAAAACATGTGGCTGTCTGTGGAGACCGAGTCCCCTGCCTCTCCACCTACCTGTGTGAGTGCGGGTTTTCCGCATTGACTTTGATCAAAAGCTAGTACCGGTCAAGGCTGCAGCCAGAGGATGATCTGTGTTTATTCCTGTCCACATTGCATCCCCGCATCATCCACCTGTGCGCATCAGAGACGCAGACTCATTGTTCCCACTAAAGTAGGGGTGAGTGTAATAAGGAGGCAAAGTTGACGTTCAGTGTGTTGCCGGGAGCATATAATGATTTATCCACGGTGTTGAAAATGTTAAAAATGTTTTAAAAAAATGTTTGAAACATAAAGATCACATTTTTTTTAAAATATATTGTTTAATGTTTTAAGGAGGTGACGCTACTCAGCCAATCAAATGGGTGCAGTCAGTGAGTCAGCCCGATAGATTCAAACACACAGAGACGAGACAAGAAGAGAGAAACCGTTGGAGTAACTTAAAATGGCGTGCTCAAAAAAGAGAAAGGTAGACAGCGAAAACAGATTTCAATATTTGAAGACGTTTTCACAAAAGTCTGTCGGACTACCTGTGTGTCTGCAGGAGAAGAGAGGGAAGCAGAGAGGAGGGACATTTTGAATAACTTGCTAATGACTGAAGGGCAGAAGAAGTGAGAAAGCGCAGAAGGCAGGGAGCAGCCTTTCACAAAGTCTACATTTACATTTGACCAATGTGAGAATATTGCTGCACATTAAACAAAGAAGAGAACAAATATGAGGGGGAAAATAATGAAAACAACTCAAATATAAACCTTAGGAATAGATTGACAGAAATAGCTAAAAGCTCTTCAGATGAAAGATGTGAAGAGCTTGAGATAGGGAGGGAGGGTGATGCTTTGAAAGATATAAAAGCAATAGAAAAGTTAATATAATGAGAAAATCAGAGAGAGAGAGAGAGAGAGAGAGAGAGAACGACGGTGAAAATTAAAGTGTAAAGGAAGACAGACAGAGAGTATGTCACTGGGGGGCGGGGGGGTGATTTGGGTCGGTTGGTGATTGGGTTTGGACTGCTCCTGCAGAGCCGGGTGACTCACCATTCCCCCACACACAGATGCAGTGTGTGTGCGTGCATGTGTGTGTGAGTCTGTGTGAAGCGTTCATGCTGCATGCAGCCTATTGGGAGATGTCAATCTTAATAACAGATAATAACACACTGTCCACCTCTGTCTCCAGATGCAGAGTCCCTGCTGACTCACTGCCTGTTGTACAATGATATTACAGTATAACACACACACACACACACACACACACACACACACACACACACACACACACACACACACACACACACACACACACAAACACACACAAGTTTAAAATGAAATAATCTCATGCTTACATTGTAAAAGAAATCTCCCATTATCCAGTGCATCCAGTATCTCATTCATCTCACTTACAGGTTATTGCATAATACAAACATGTCCAGTACCTAGGCTCACATTAGCAAAAGACAAATTAAAATTAATCAATGTTTCTGATCTCCAAGGATGAGTTTTACATTTTGTATAATTGCACTCCCTCCCCGAGAGGCCTCTCAAACACATTTAGGTGAATGAAATAAGCCGAAAACAAGGTGAGCAAAAACAAATGATGGTGCAAAACAGCGCCGGCTGCTCATACATCAGCATTATCCATAGGGGAGGAAGACCTTCTGTTTCCAAATGGAATAGTTCATCTGGAAAAACAGATATCTCTTTCTTTTCGTAAATCATGGATCTTTTTTTGCTCTATAAGAACATAGTTGACTTTGCTGGTGCTGTAAAGAGAGTTAACTTGAAGTAAAGCTGCTAACACATAAAACAAATGTTGAATTATTATAATACTTCGGATCTGCCTAAGCCACCAGATGAACAGTGGGTATAAATAGCCAGCGGAGTGGTGAGTGTATAATTGTAATTGTGTGTCAGCGTTGGTCCCTGCCAGTGTCTAGTTTAATGGAACATTAATGTTGCCTGGAACCAAGCCCTCCATCATTATCTAGTCTCACTTCTTTTTTTTGTGAACATAAAAATGTAAATTGGGTGGGCACTCATACGGGTAGGAAGGAGAGCTGGGAGACAGAATGATTTGATTTAAAAGATAATTTGGATAGATGGTAATAGAGACCAGATAATTTCCCCCCATTTTTGTTTTGTTTCATTTTTCAAAGCCACAGGAAATCAAATGTATCTTTTAAGAGAGGCTTCAGATAAGAGACAAGACATTATTTAAGGAGGGAAGGCTGAAAATAACAGCTTTTCAAGGCAAGGCAACCAAAACCCCCACCCTCAGCTCTCCTGATTGCATGACAGGCTGCTGGATGTGTGTGATGTGAATATTGAGTAAGGAAACGGTATTGTTGATATCAGCTTTTGGTCGCTGCTAGTTTCTCAGCAATGGTCTGTCGCCTGGATAATTTTTAAGAACAACAAAAAGAAGAACTACTATTAACACTTGTGAATGTGTTCCTGTGTGAACAAGCCTCCAGTGTTGAAAGTCACTGTAATGTGAATGCCTCTGCATCCATTTTAACATGATGAGGTGGTTTCTTAACAACTGTCATTCTAGTTCGGAAAATAAATGTTAAAAATATCAGTTTAAAACATTGTTGGAGCAGTTAATTGAATGGCTTGTTGTACTTATTTATATATATATTTCTTTGTATATCTTACTCTGGAAAACTGGCTCATGTACTTACTTTCAGCAAAGTGCGGGTTCAGGGATAATAGGGATGAGGGCCGTTCATCTTGGTGTCGGGAGTTTGAGTGTTGAGTTGTTTCAATATACATGACCCTCATAGTAAGACAATGATTGGGAACATAACGTTTCAAGGCTTTTGAGTCTGATGGTAAAATCAGCGGTTCCCAACCTGTGGGCCGTGGCCCCCTAATGGGCTGCAAACACATTGCAAGTGGACCGCCAAATAATTTGCAAAACATTATGATTTGTGTGGAAACATTCCATTATTAAAGTTCTTTTTTTATTTGAACCTCTTTTCCTTTCCCTTTCTTGATCCTCTTTAGCAAAGGTCATTACAGTCCTTGACAACGGTCTGTTGTACTGGATTAAAAACGTGTCACATATTCTGAATTGACCAATCAAAACTTTATGTAGCCTCCGTATTGTTTATGGTTGAATGTGGGCCGCGAACATCTTTTAGATTCTAAAGTGGGCCCTGAGTTGAAAAAGGTTGGGAACCACTGGTCTAAATAGTTACTGATTTATAGTAAAAGTTAACTTTTTGGATGTTCAACATTCAGCAAATGTTCAAAGCTCTGGGTATAACCTCATGTATCCAAAGTGGGCATACTATCTTGCTACTTTCATACTTTCATATTATAAGGTGAGCAGATTTTCTAAATGAAGAACATGGAGATGTCCTTTTCACGGGAGAGTATGTGTTCGAGGGTTGAAAGCAGTTATACATGGTAAGTACAGACCGTTAATCATGCCACTCAGCTGAAGTTCAGGGACGCACAGAGAATACTGTCTGCAGGTAAAGCAAGGCCAGCGCGATGCAGGGATCAAGTGTTTCTAAAGAGCAACAAGAATGAATCAGGTTGTTCTATGCTAAATCTGGTGTGAAGAAAAGGCAGCTAATGGGTTTTCGTTATCAAAGTAATTACATAGTTTGACCTGTGTGTGCGTAGTTGGGAAAAGCATTGAATGATTTTCCTAGAAAGCAATGCATTTTTCAAGTACATGTGTATAAAGGCACCGCATATTTTTGGATGCTCTGCAGCTGACACACAAACAGGTCTAGTCTAAAACATTAAAGAGTGTGTTTGGCTTTCTGCCTGAAAGGTTAAAGCTGAAGTACCAAGAATCATTTCTGTTTTCATGTGTTGTTGTAAGGAGGTGAGGGTCTGTACCTAGTGTGTGTTGTGTCTTTTTTGCATGTGAGGTTGTATTTCTCGCTGCACCTTCACCCAGCTCTCTGCCTGTCAATGCTGTTTCTCTTTGAAAGAAGTTAAGTTGAAAGACAAACACCAACTCACACCAGGAGCCTATAGATGTTCGCTCCCCACAGCCTCCTTCCATCTCCAGCCCCTTAAGCAATCCACCCAGGCGGCTTCTTCCTCCCTACTGAGCCACCCCGCTGTCATTTCAGGCCCATGCCTTCCACTCATGGAATATTTAAAGACAGACATGTACCTGAATGTCAATGTTGACAGGTCTTCCGGCTTTATGTAGTTTCACCTTGGGTCGGTGTCAGGCTGAGCAGTGACTTTACTGTAGTCCTCCAGGGAGAGAACACTTCATTTTCTAAATGTAACAACATTTTCAGAGTTTTATTCTCATATGTAATTGTCAGGAGGAAAAGAAAAAAAACATGTAAATGTGTGCAACATTTTTAAAGGTGGGGTAGAGAAACCGGCTCGAGATACACTTTGTGTTATATTCCATGGAATGCTCCTAACTTCCCGAAAGCAATGAATATCTTAAGTGCTTTGACAAAAAATCCATAAGAAAAATATCATCTGTGGAAGCCGTAGCGCTGTAAAAAGCACGACCAATCATTTTAGCTGACCCGGCTAAAGCAACTGGATGGCCTACCTGCCTGTCAGCCTTCCATCTGTGCACAAACTCACCTCGTGCCCTCATTGGTCATGTGCGCGTTCGTGTGTGTTGGAGGAGGGGCTCTGTAAGGAAGTGGCAGATTTTTTCCGGCTGTGTATTTTCAAATTCTAGCGCCCTCAAGCTGGTTTCTCCAAAATTACCTACCCCACCTTTAATGTCTTATTATGAGTTTCATGGGTTGAAATCTGTCTCCATTCATCTTTTACTCCCAAAAAGGACTTTTCAGAATTGACATTAAGGTTTACATGGATAAATTAAGTACCAGAAATACCAACATGTTTTGTTTTTCCATTAACAGCGGTGACATTCTAGTTCAACACGAGACAAGGCTACATGCTTAATGAACTAACGTCTTTAAACCAAATGGTCTCTTAAATAATGAATTCGAGTCATTTCCTATCTTTTCAGATTTCGAGTCAACCTTGTCTCTGTGTGTCTGTGTGTAAGAGGGATAAAAGGGATAATGTGTTCAAATTGGACATGACTCATCAGCTATTTCATCAGTGCTACCCCATAAACTGCACCACAATAAAAGGCTTTTTGTGTTTGTGTATGTTCATGTGTCTGACTGAGAGAGCAATTAACCGCTAACACGTGGGCTTTTATGTGTATTTATTCACTGTCATGTTCTATGTTGTTTCTGCCACATCTTTCTCTCTCTTACGTTGCAGGGTGGAGGAGAGTTTTAAGACTCTTTTCTGGTCGATTTTCGGGCTTTCTGAAGTGATCTCAGTGGTTCTGAAGTACGATCATAAGTTCATAGAGAACATCGGCTACGTGCTGTACGGAGTCTACAATGTGACGATGGTGGTCGTCCTTCTCAACATGCTCATTGCTATGATCAACAACTCCTACCAGGAGATAGAGGTACATAAATAAGATGGTTAGTCGATTCGGAAAGGGTATGATGTTGTCAACAAGTCAATACGAATCATTGTATGATCACCTCTGAGCCTGCAGGAGAATTAGAGAGTGGGTTGAAATACCACCATCCTTACAGAATCAATACACTGAAAACCAAAAAAGGCACAGAATACAAAATAAAAGCTGGAGCCACACTGGGAGGTAGTCACAACAAAACTGAATCATCTAACAACTAGAAGTAATAAATAGGTCACTTTTTCTACAATCTGGTGTGTTCCTGTAAGTCTTCAAAAGCTCTGCTCATTTCTAATACTGTCTCTGTCTCTGCAGGAGGATGCTGACGTGGAGTGGAAGTTTGCCCGAGCAAAGTTGTGGATCTCCTACTTTGACGAGGGCCGAACGCTGCCCGCTCCCTTCAACCTGGTCCCCAGCCCAAAGTCTTTCTACTACATGGTCCTTCGCATCAAGTCCTGCCTGATACACCTCTGCAAGGCCAACAGCCGTCGCCATAACAACGAGCTGGAGCTGGGCATGCTCAACTCCCAGGCTAAGGTCAGTCCGCTGTTTGATTCCTCATCTCATGACGGATTGCAGAAAGAAACCCAATAATATTTTGAATACATTTCCCAATATGACAGGGAACAACTGATGGGTTGAGACTATATTCCAAAATGTGATAACTAATGATTTTCCAAATAAAGTCGCTGTGGTAACTTAATGATAGTGTTTTTCTTCACGTCATTATTATTATCTCTCTAAGTGCTTTGATTCAACTATTCCTCCTACAAGTCAATTACAACATCTTACTTTTTAATTCTTGCCTTCCATTCAGTAAATGATAATATCAGCAGGAAAATGGTAGTATGAAGTGACAGTTTACACAGAATAAGAAAGTTAGAATCGGCACACTGACATACTGATTACCAGGAGGGTTATTCCCCTCCAGATATTCCTCTTGTGCAGGCTCTTTCCTAGTTTAATGTTATCATTTTAACTCCATGAGGATTCAGTTAAAGAACTGCTGTAATTAGAAAAGGGGCAAAGGATAAGACCCAGGAAATAAATGAGACTCCCACTGCATGCAACTTTCATGTTCACACGTCCTACAGTACCTCTCAAGGATGGTCCATCGAAAATAAAATTCCTTTAATTAAAAGAAAGTATTGCGTGAAGAAAATAGCATAGGCCATTTAGCACAAAATCAATCTTGGCACTGGCCTTGTCCGCAGGCATTTCGTCTCTCTGATTCCCCGGCTCATATGGCTCGCTCCATCGCCTCGGCTGAGCTATTAGCCAGGCCATTGGCTCTGCCTGCGTCTCCTCAAAAGCCTGGGCAGGTCCCGTATGGGGACAAGATGGGTTACACCCCACTGCCTCTGAGCTCCTGAAGTTCTCTGCAGCGCTGACAGTTTAACTGCAGAGCCAAGCAGGTGCGGCGAGCAATCGATACATAAGCTCACAGTGCAGCGAAGAGAATGTCAAGAGAGATCTGGAGAAGACAGCATGGTCTTTCTAAATCAGTAATTATTTCCTCCTAGTGTTTCGGTCCATGTTTATTTATCATGTGGAATACCCACTGTTTGTGAAGATTAATACATCTAATTAAAGCTAATATAAAAGCTAATTTTCTTATTTTCAAAGCAGCATATGTTCAGAAAAATAACCAAGTTATGGTTTGTGAAATACAAAAGAGGCTCTGACTCAGCCTGTGGTTATATCGTTTTTAATTAACATTGGTATGTTGGTTTGATAAAAAATTAGTTGTTCACGTTTGTTCAATTGTGTGTGTGTGTGTGTGTGTGTGTGTGTGTGTGTGTGTGTGTGTGTGTGTGTGTGTGTGTGTGTGTGTGTGTGTGTGTGTGTGTGTGTGTGTGTGTGTGTGTGTGTGTGTGTGTGTGTGTGTGTGTGTGTGTGTGTGTGTGTGTGTGTGTGTGTGTGTGTGTGTGTGTGTGTGTGTGTGTGTGTGTGTGTATGTGTGACAGAAACCAGTAAGTATGCATGTACCTGTGTGTCTTTGCTTGTATGCAATAGTGGCATGCTCAAGCAGTTTAGTGAATGTTTCTTTCGTACATTTACTGTAGTTAATATCTTGCCAAAGGCAAATTAATAGAATTTCAGTTGAATGGAGGCAGCAGGTTATTGAGAGTGACTACATTTATTCTCTGCGCCGCACAAAGACATTTAAGCTTTTAGATTGGGCTTTGGTGAACTTGTGGATGAATGGTGTGTTGCTAAAATTCATATTAAGTTGAAACAGTACTTGCCATCTGGTTGTGTGGTATAATAAACCGTGACTAGATAAAATTGTTAATTTGAATCCCTCTTTGTCGTAAATAGTTGCTCTCTGTTCATTTTTGTTCTTTCAGAGGGCACAAGATGAGTTTCCCTGCAAAATGAGAAATATGAGTAAATAAAACAAATAATAGGGTCTGTCCTTTAGGTGACTCCATTCACCTCCTCCGTCCCTGACTCTCTGGACCCCCGCAGTTTTCCTACAGAGCAAACAGGGCCACAGATATCGCCCTCACCCTCCACACGGCCCTCTCCCATTTGGACCAGAGGAACACATATGTGAGAATGCTGTTCATTGATTACAGTTCAGCTTTCAACACCATTGTGCCCTCCAAGCTCGTCACCAAGCTCAGGGACCTCGGTTTCAGAAGCGCCCTCTGTGATTCGATCCTGGACTTCCTCTCGGGCAGACCCTAAGTAGTGCGGGTGGGAAACATCACATCCTCCACCCTGATCCTCAACACCGGAGACCCTCAGGGCTGTGTGCTCAGCCCTCTCCTCTACTCCCTGTTCACACACGACTGCGTGGCCACTGACGGCGAAAAGATGGTGTTCAGAGAGGAAGTCAGAACCCGGAAATCTTGATGCCAGGATAACAACCTCCATCTCAACCTGTAGAAGTTTCAGAGTATCCTGACCAATGACATCACGGCCTGGTGTGGCAGTTGCACCGCCCTCAAACGTAAGACTCTACAGATGGTGGTAAAAACGGCACAGCACATCACCAGGACGGAGCTGCCATCAACCTCTACACCCAGCAGCTCAGAAAGAAGGCACGCAAGATTACAAACGACCCCCATCACCCAAGCAACAAATTGTTCTGTCTGCTGCCGTCTGGCAGGCGGTATCGCAGCATCGGGACAAAGCCCACCAGAGTCAGGGACAGTTTCATCCCACAGGCCATCAGATTCCTGAGCTTGCACTATTTTTATTGGGGGGGTTTTTTGTTTGTTTTTTATGTCTTGTATATATTTATATTGCATTGTTGAGAAACCTGTGACCCAAGTTTTTCATTACACAATGTCACTGTAGTTGTGTATATGACATTAAACCTTTGAAATCTTATAAATGGCAAATATTCCACATTACTGATTCTCTGTACATAGTGTGGGTTGATAGAGATCTTATAGCATAAACTTCAGTCAAATTTAAGAATACATCTGTTTTTGATTAAGTTCAAACACATTTCAAGTTTTTTACATATAACGTATGTCGTATATTCATAATTTTAAACAATTCTGTTGCTTTAATATTAAGAATTATGTAATTAGCGTTAGCTTAAACTTTAAAGCTTTCATATAATCCAGCTATTAAGTTGACATAGGGTCATGCCTCAGCAGCTTTGGAGCATTTTTAGTCGCAGCTGGTTGCGTGTGACCACACTTAAGTTAAAACTCATTTTGACACTGCAGCGCTGAAGTAACACACAAGCTACAGAGCAAGGTCATGGACGTGAAAGGCATTTAGAAATGAGTTAACAGAGTTTTACCCTGTCAAGTGATTTTCTTTGAAGACATCTGTGAACACTAGGCACAAACACTCGTGGCGTCTTTGTTTTGGCAATGTGTTGCCTTTTCTGATACGCTTTTCCAATGCTTTCATTGTAAAACATAATTCAACCCTGAAATGTGACATTGAGACTAGACCTTTGTCTGTGTCTCCCCTCTGCAACAGGATGAACCCCTCAGGACTTATCCCCGCCCCGGAGAAGAGTTCATCTCCAGAAAATCTGGAAAACACCCGACCAGATATGAGGTAAAATAGGGATGGAAGTATATGTGGAGCAAAGTTTGGCAGGAAGGAAGTCAGGAAGTCTGAGTAATTAACGAGGAGAATAGACAAATGAAAGGATAAAAGGATGACAGGAGGAGAGATGAAGCAAGAGCATTTGATTGGTGGAAGAGGTTAGGAGAAACTCAGATTGAAGACAGAGGTAAGGATAAGTGAGAGAGTTAGGGAGACAAAAGGGAGGAAATCATATTATAAGAGTAGACAAAACACATCAACTGAAAGGAAGGAAACAAATGATAAAGAGTGAAGGAGAGGCAAAGAGAAACAGAGATCAATGTAGCAAGGCTGAAAAAGCCTCTAATGAGCTGTTTGAGGGAGATGGAAAGCAAGGACTCCAAGTATCACACTGAGGAGGGAAGACATGCTCTCCTCCTGAGTCTGCCCTTCATCTTTTCCCTCAGGGAAATCGAACTTCCTTCACTGGTCCACTGTTCCTCTTTTTTCAACATCCATCAGACAATTACACAAGATCACACACACGCCAAGCATCCTGGTGCCACTTTATCAGACGTTTGTATTTGTAGTGAAATGTACAGACTTATATCCTAGTGCCTACATGTGGAGATGGACTGCTTGAGGAGCTACAGACTTTGGCTACAGATCAATAATCCACATTTCACAGAGTCTCCAACAAAGAGCTGTTCTCTACCACTGTCTGCATGACCTTTTGAGTGTGTACTTAGGCATGTTTCTTCATCATCCCATCACCTACTCTCTATGTACTGTATGATGCTCTCTTTTCCTCTCCTCTGCTTAGAATATCATGAAGCGCCTGATTAAGCGCTTTGTGCTGAAGGCTCAAGTGGACAGAGAGAACGACGAAGTGAATGAAGGTAAAATGTGCTCTTCATTAAGGCCCTTTCACATTGTGTCATTATTTGCTGAGGGCATGTGTGCGCTTCAGACGTGAGGGACAAGTGTCAAAGTCAACTTTATAGTCAATCTTTCAATTTGTGTGCAGATTGAAATAACGTTGCCTACAATCCCGAATACAATACCAAAGTTATATAAAAATATGTTTTTGTTATTGTATTCGGTGGTGGTAGGGGTTGTGTGTGTGTGTGTGTGTGTGTGTGTGTGTGTGTGTGTGTGTGTGTGTGTGTGTGTGTGTGTGTGTGTGTGTGTGTGTGTGTGTGTGTGTGTGTGTGTGTGTGTGTGTGTGTGTGTGTGTGTGTGTGTGTGTGTGTGTGTGCACATGCTCGCACGTGGAAACTACAGCACAGTTCTATGTTTTTTTCAACTTGCGTTCAGGTCTGTATTTGCTCACACTGTTGTGTCCGTGTGTGACTGTGTTGTAGGCGAGCTGAAGGAGATCAAACAAGACATTTCCAGCCTCCGTTATGAGCTGCTGGAGGAGAAGTCCGACGCCGCCGGAGAGCTGGCTCTGCTCATCCAACAACTTGGCGACAAGTTTGGCCAGAACACCATGAGACACTGACAGGTCTCGCGGGAAGGAGAAAGAGAGGCAAGGAGGGGGGGAGATGTGAAAACAGGGGCAGAGAGCAAGGTCGGCGAAGGTATTTTAAGAACACGACAGGGAAGAAAGAGGAGGGAAAGCATAAGAGATAAATAAAAAAACCGGGCATGATGAGAAATGTTGCTTACTGAAAGCAATCGGCAAGGGTTTTGTATATGCAACGACCAATTAGGGAGGAATGTGAAAAAGAAGATGGATGCAACTGCGAGTGAGGTGAAAGGGTCAAAGGTGAAGTGAACTCGGTCAGAGGTGGGATGTGTTGACGGTTCAATTCTAATTAAAAACAGCAACTACAGGAAGTGAGAGAGGAGGAGAAGACAGAGGCATGCAGGATGCGGGGGGGGGGGGTAGAGGGAGGCGAATAAGGAGGAAAACACAAGCACTATGAGATATGAAGAAGCACCACAGGGCAGAAGACTGAGGCAGCGCCCCATCCACTGCCAAGAGATATCAGCACATCACCAACTCTGAGGGAGGAGAAGGGGTGAGAGAGGAAGAGAGCTGGAGGGTGAGTGGCTACAAGAAAGTAGGATCTGGGGAAGTGCCACTCTCACTTGTTCTCAGCAGACAGGCTGGCTTTGCTTCTTTGTCTTCACTTTGCCCGGACCAGCATAGTGACGCCTGTCGAGGAACTGTTCTCCGTTTTAATCAGCAGGCTATCTAATTAACGCATTTCCATCCTCGATGCACAACCTTTGATCAGGAGTCCCATGATTCAGGAAAAAGCGGTGAAACAATGTAGCATTTATGCACTCATGTGAAAGTCATTAAAGCTCCCTCTAAAATGCAGGCAGTGAGCTTTGTCACTATAACACACAGTGTGTTGTGAAAACATCTATATCTATACCTAATATTCAGAGTATTGCAGCTCTATGTGAACTGTCGCCCAATAAATGTTATGTTAGTAAAATAGGACTTTGTAGGGTTACAAAAAAATAAAGGTTGGGATTAGAATTACTCCAGACAACATGTATTTGACCTTATTTACTTCAAATACAATCTGAGTTAGAACTGTATGTTTTATTCACCTGGTTAATGAAATGTTTAATATTATAACTGTAGAGAATGCACATGCTTCCAGAAAGTATACAAGTGTGGGTACTTCGTGAACAGCAAATACAGACAGTTTTTACAGATGTGTATTTTCCACATGATAACTCTCCTAAACTACACGGTAGCATGAACAACTTAAAGCCAATATCAATGTTGAACAGGAACTAGAAATCTGTTTTTGTCGTGCCTTTGCAGGACAAAGTGTCTCTATTTTCTAAAAATGGTAACCAAAAAGCAACATGACTTTTACGTTTTGTCCAGCTTTAAAAAGCATGAGTGACCACTACACAACTCCGTCTGATTGCTTTAGACCAACCAGACGTCTGTGAGATGAGGACATGTGGCAGATATAGAGCGCTGGGATTTAAGACTTTTGAAACAGCCGTGCAATCATTTGGCTATAAAACAAAAACAGGGATTGTTCTGCAGAAGCTGTGTGAAGTCATGTTATGGTCTTGTTTTTCTTTGGGAGACTTATTTGACATGCCCCTTCAGTAGCTGGCTTAAGTACAATTCACCAGTTATTTGATTTACGTGAGTATCTGAAGTTGAACTGTTGCTTTAACTAACATTTGACTTAGAGGAAATTTGTTCCCAATAATAATAACCAGATTGATACAATTCTGCCCATTATAACTTGTATTGTGAAGTGGAATACACAGGGGGGTGCTAACAATAATGTTCACCTGTTGGACCAACCACAGTATCTGTTTTGGGGGGGTAATTTGACAACAAAAACACGTTGATCCCCAACCCTGAACAGACTCAGGACTCGGCTACTTGAAGGAGTTTCTCTCATGTTATTGTATTTCTACTAAGAATGCTTCAGTCATCTCTAAAATATAATTTCTTAATTGATGGCATGCTATTTTCTCCTGTCTATTTCTGGCAAACAGCAACATTGAATGTTGTTCATTAAAATGGTCATGACTAAGGCAGTTTTAGTATTTTTACATTGGATCAAAAGAGCATACAGGTTCCTCAAGGGGTTAATCTGGTGATTCAGATAAACTATATTACTTTTCCTTTACACCCCTTTAAGAAAACAATTGGATGAAATATTATAAAGCTATGAGATAAGGATCATACAAAAACATTTAGAGGGCTTGCAATTCAACCTTGCAGGACTGAGATGAGTTATTGCCATAACAAATGTATCTATATTTAAATGATTACAGGTAGTTTTTAAATGTCCTAAGGTTAAAAGCCAAAGCTCACATGTAGGTGCAGTTTCCCCCACACACTTGTTTGCACCGTAAATGTTTATCGATCTAAGGATTTAATCTTAATTGAACCGTTGACTTTTTAGAAATATGAGGTATTCCACCTTATGTGACTATTTTGTTTCAGGTACACACATGTTGTTGAGAGTCAAGTATGCATTTAAGTAAGTAGTGTGATCTGTGTCTTATTTATTTGTACTGTATGTGTCAGAGACAGAAAGAGCAGCTAACTATTTTCTGTGTGCAGAACCAGGCTACGAGATAAAAGCCTCAGAGAAGGTTTTATTATTCACACTGCTTTAGAAACAAAGTTACCCAAAATACTGTATTTTTCACGCAAAAAATGTTGATTAAGCAAGATCTTGTACTGTATATTGTCATATTTTTGATCCTTGAATTAAAGACGGTACGCTCTAAACTGGTGGTTTGGATCTCTCTGTGTGTTTGTGCTGATAAATGGAGAGGGTGGTGTTTAATGAGTCCAAATATTCAGTGTTTGTCCCCATCAGTAGTCCTCAGCCGATGACAGGCGCTGGAGCAAATCCAAACATCTGGCAGCAGTGTTCGTTCTGCACTCTGACCACGGTATGCACACACACACAAAAATGTCGACGTTTTGAAAAAATCAAACAAACAATATTTGGGCAGCCGGGATGACCCAAACTGCACCCATCATACACTTGCAAACTGTGAACCACAGGTGCTAACTGCACTCATACTGACAAACAGAAAGTTTATATTGCAATATAGTTTTAAGAGTTTTCTTTCTACGTGTAGTTACAGGCCTGTCTCTGTTTTACAGCCATATACACTGCTGAGCTTTTACACAAACACACCCCGAATGCACATAAACCAACAAACCACTTAAAAAATTAGAGTTTTCTAACAAGGAAATGTTATTGGATAATGCAGGGACACCAACGATATAACAACAGGAAGCATTTGGGTTTGAAGAATAGTTTATTTTTTTAAAGCATAAACCCCCATCCAGAAGCCAGCAGGCTACATGTCAAGCTTATTTGTTTTACCCGATTTTAAATACATTGTCTCAGTGGGATTTACAGGTCCACAGTAGGACTGTTTCTCCACGCTGTGCCACAAAATCCAAAGATCCAAAACAACTGGGAAATATTGCAGAACTTTAGAAGAGTTTAAAAAAAGAAGAGCCTCAAAAACTTCAGGATAAAATAGCAGTCATGATCGCTTGAGTTTGACCAATCAGGGCTCAGTGCTGAATCCACTCAGTTGCATACTGGCTCTAAGAAATGACCAGGGCAAAAGCTAAGGATCAGTAAAACAAATATAACATAGGTTCTTTTAAAAGTAAAGGTTGTGAGCTTTCTTTAAAAACCTGTTCAACAGTGGGTAGGAACAGCTAGGCTAGGCTAGCATGTACACTTGTTAAACATAACAAACCCAGACTAAAGTGCAAACCCATTCATCTTATAAGGAAATCCTACTTCAGAAGTCATTCCTTAAACACAGTATTCTCTGCATTAAAAGCATTACACAAAGTCCTAAAAGCCAAAGAACCCCTCTGTGTGTGTGTGTGTGTGTGTGTGTGTGTGTGTGTGTGTGTGTGTGTGTGTGTGTGTGTGTGTGTGTGTGCGCGCGCGCAGCAGCGTCATACACCTGTGTGTGTTGACCTCTCTAAAACACTTGGCGTGTCACAGACATCCTGAGAGCTGCCCTCTAAAGCAGCTCTGTAAACACTCGATCCAACATATGTCCAGATGTTTATCAAACCTCACGTACTCCATACCATTTATCCAGCTGTCTCTCTGCATTGTTTCAGGCTGTCACTGAAAGACCTCCTTTTATTATAGTCTTCCATAGCACATAAGGCCAACAGACACTGTACATGTCTCCCTTAAAATGACCTTACATGGTCATCCTTTAGAACCTACAGATGTGACATGGGTCGACAGATTTTGAGATTTGTTATTAAAATCTTTTAAACCTACAATTCATACATTGATGGCCTTTTGTTACAGCTGCAGGTAGGTGATTTTCTTTGTTGATTTTGAACCTTTAAATTGTGCAGACCTTGGACTCTTCTTTTCCTTTGTGTTGACAATGGGTGAAGGAGATCTGTTTTTCCATCAGTTCAGCCTTCATCAGTGAGTCCTGCTTTCTGCAGAGCTCACAAGAAGCTTCTGATCAAAATAAGGTTTGCACTTTGCACTTCAGTTCCAGTTCACGGTGAAGATTCCTCAACGGCAACCATGCACTTTTTGATTTTAGAAACATTGTTGCACTTTAAGGGAAAAGTATATTAATCACAAATTCAGGAATAGGAAAAGTATCATATCTTTGCTCATCACGCTCTTCAGTGTCTTTATAATATTTCTCACACCCTCTGTTGCCTCCACTCCTTTTTCCTTTCTATCCTTTTTGCTGCACCATACTGTACAAGCTTGAAAAGAAGAAATGCCCAAACACTTTTTAAATAGAAACAAGACTGAATTTGTTTTTTTTGTTTTTTTTAGTCCCTAACATTTTTTTCAGTCCCTGAAATTCTGTACCCCAAAATATACAGAAGTTGAGACCCTTACTGGACCATCTCCATAGCAACAAAGTTAGTCTGAGGGGGAAGACAGGCTTTTGGAAGTTCACAGGAAATTATATTATCTGATTTCCTTCAGCGCTCTCCTGCAGACTTTCGATATGAGTTTTGGCCTTAAGGGCATGACTCAATAACACAATCGTGTGTGTGTGTCTTTATTTGTGCACGTGTGTGTGTGTGTTCTGTCAGTTATAATCACAAGATACAATTATATTGAGGGTATCTGCTCTTGCTCGATTGTGTATTACCTGACAGCTGTGTGTGTGTGTGTGTGTGTGTGTGTGTGTGTGTGTGTGTGTGTGTGTGTGTGTGTGTGTGTGTGTGTGTGTGTGTGTGGGGGGGGGGGGGGGGGGGGGTGTTAAAGCAACACAGTATAACTGACATCCCTTCTCTGGTGTAATTTGTCCCAGAGGCCCTATAGGCAAGGATGTGTTTCCAGCCCTCCCTCTCTCTCTCCTCCTCCTCTTCATCCTCTCTCTCTCTCTCTCTCTCCTCCCTCTCGTCCTCTTCATCCTCCCTCTCTCTCCATCTTTCTCTCTGTTTCTGTCTCTGTGTGAGCGATGTGACCTCCTGCCTCTGAAAGACAGTGATTCCAGGGTTTTGGAGGAGAGATTAGACTCGCTTGGAAGCCCACTCAAGAGACAAACTTACCAACAGACACAAGTATAATAAATATGCTTTCTTGCTTGTATAATAAATATGCCTTCCTGGTATATTTGTAGAAGTGTGAACACACAGTAGGTGGGCTCTGCCAGAAATCTGCACACATTATACACTCGCTGAGGCGTGATTACTCACATATGCATGCACGCGCTCACACACCAGACTGTCTGCCTGTAACGCTCTCATTAAAAATTGGGGATGCTAAATTGTTTGTACAGAAACAAATAAAAGCTCACAATCACATATTAATGGATGTATTAAGACGGAGGAAGTCTTAAACTCACAGGCTTGTCTTCTGTCTCACTTTCACAGATGAGAAAGTGTCACTCATCTTATTTGGCACACACACACACACACACACACACACACACACACACACACACACACACACACACACACACACTTACACACACATAAAGCCCCATCCAAGGCATCAATCACGCCCTTGAGCCATCTCCGTCTCTCATCACAGTATCTCATTAGAAGAAAGCCCTCTGGAGAGGAGCTCATCAGGACCAATCTCTTAAACGAAGCAAAGGACAATTGTAGAGCGTGAAGCTGTCACGATCTTACAATCTGATCTATTCAAAGCATGTTCAAATTACAACCTTACTTATACCTAGGCTATAAGTATACCACAAAATATACCCCAAAAACAAGTTTTTACTTTTCTGAAGTCACAGCCTTTAAGGGGGACCTATCATGCAAAATGCACTTATTGATGTAATTTATACATAAATATGCAACACTTTCTCACTCCCAACCCGTCACATATTGACGGACGGTCAGGCCCCCTCCCCGTCACGTACAGGGTAAATCAGTTTTCAACGGGCAGGGCGTCCCATAGACATGAGAACGCTCCCCGGCAAATGCTACCCCGACGGTCGGTTTTTATTGTCAATATTAATATAATAATTATTTATTTTTTAATAGTCACACTCGATTTCGCCGATTTCCTTGTTGCCCCAGCTGGTCGACATCTCTTTTAGCAGAAACAAAGGCTACATTAATGTATTAAATCGATGTTAATCCGTGGCCGTTTCTCAATCGCAAGCAAACTGGCTTCCAGGCCAATATTTCAAGGATACTACGTCATCGAGTGCCGCCGAAGGAATGTTCCCAATCTCCAGCATACTTGGAATTCCACCAAGGCCGCGTCCTTGGTTTGGGGATAATTTCGAGGCTGCACATGGGTAGACTTTGCGTCCTTCAAATCCCCACAATGCTTTGGGCACGGACCAATTTCCCCAAATCTGTGGCGGAAAAATGTAAGGGAGGGGCCTCTCATATGACGCACACCTGCACACTTGCTAGCCTGTTCCACTCTTCGTTTTCCGAATGCCAGGAAGGATTCTTTCCTAGTTTCTGAAGCAAGATGCTCGGCAGACATGTGCTACCAAGCAAGCGTACTCGCGATTGAGAAACACTCCATGTGTGTGGTTGTGGAATTAATGGACGTGCCGTTGTGCGATTGCGCAACGCAATCATTTACAAACTCTTCAACTACAACCCTAATTATATTTTAAAATATTTTAAAAAGGCTTCAAGAAATAATTTAAATGTGAAGGGATGTGTGTAATGTGGTGATTATTACTCACCCGCGGATCTATGGGTTGGGGTATTGTTGCGCACTCGGACATTATAACCGGACTTCCTGTTGATGTGAAATCCGAAAACATTTTTTTAAAATAAAATAATACTTTATTCCGAGTGTGCTTGTTTTTCTCTTTGAAGGTCATCACATAACGGCATTGTAATACACGGTTCGGCTGCATTAAATATTACATATCTGCCGTAGTCTCGCTATTTATAGAGCCCTGATGAGAGGACTTCTAGACAAACAGGAATAACTGCCGCCGAAACTGAAAACGTGACGTGGATCATAAATATATAAGCAATCAAAACAAAATCTTAAATTTCTCTTCACACAATACGTCTCCTTGCACTATCAATTCTAATTCGGCTGACTTTTAAATTTGATCCAATCGGTATATTGGTATATGTACACTATAACGGTGCACAGCTGATAGAAAGGGACACC
>NC_136901.1:76258577-76287947 GCF_949606895.1 Notothenia rossii | reverse complement strand
TCCCCGCGCCCTGTCTGAAAGTTCTCAGAACTTTAGTATTACACTTACATTAATGGCTGGTGCTTCATAGAGCCTGGTTGCTAGGAGAGTCATGTTTCTTCGTCTGGTTTAATCAAGCATGCAGTCATTGTTGTGTGGTTCAATCTAATCAAAGGGGCTAATTTATCCCTAAACCTCTAACGGGAATATATTCCTTTACCAGTGGGATGTATTTCCTTCTGTAATTTCAGTGATTATTTGCTTCTGAATTCTCCTACAGATTGATTTTCAGTGACACTCTTTCCCCTTTTTCCAAATTGGGAACAGCTGCTCAAAGTAAGAAGTATAAAGAGATATGTCTAAAACAAATGGAATCTTGAGAAGTCACTCCATGTTAAGGTTTACAATGAAAAATGTAAAGTTACAGGTCAGCAGGAGAGGCAATTGGTCTACCTCGAATGGTATACCAAGTATTTATCCAGTCATCATCAACAGAGATTATGCGGCATTTTAACATCTGAATTGTACCTAACAGATATTTGAAAATAATCTGAACAAATTTAAAGAAATCCCATTGTATATTTCCAAATCTTGCATATTATATATTTAGCCAATTGGAAGATGATTTGACAGAGCAGGAACAAAAAAATGAACTCCAATCCCGTCCCAACTGTATAAACTGCCGATAATCTGACAGCAGGCAAATTCTTTTTCAGGGCATGACTCAGAATATCATCATCAACACCTCCTGCATCATTACACCTTTGTGTCAAAGTGTTCATCATCTTTGACATCCATTTGGCAGCATGTTGCTCATTGCGACAGCTCCATCCGCATTGTCATCTTCAGTGTTTCTATCATATCCGCTTTTGCATTTTTATCACAGTTTTACCGACAGCCGTGAATAATGGCTACGATGTACTGTACAGGAACAGCTAAATCATTTACCGGATAGCAAACACTCTTTCATTCAGTGTGTAAGAGCGGTGTGTGAGAGGAGAATGAGTGAGACATAGAGAGGAAGTTATGTTTATAACAACCTGAGCGCTGCTGCTCGTCATATAGAGCAACAATTCCTCACCCTGTATTTATGTACCTACAACATAGTTTCCCTTGTATGGGCTAGCCATAACTGATGCACCACCATTCATCTTCTGACTCACTTTTCCTTTCTCTCCTTTTGTTCTGCTCCATATTCTGTTTGTTTTACCTTCACCCTCTCTCTCTCTCTCTCTCTCACCCACCCTCCCAGTTTCTGTTTGTTTTCCTCTGTCTTTGTTTGATCTACTGTTAGTCTCAGCAACTATGTTCTTCTCTGTCACTGCTTGTTTGTTTCCATCTTGTTGCTGCTTTCATGTACGTGTCTTCCTTCTTGTCACGTCATTTGTTTGTTCTGAATCGCAGGTGGCTGTGACCTTAGAAAACCCTGGAAGCCCGATGTGGCTGAGTCATGAGGTGTTTCTGTGTTCTCCCCCTCCTCTCATCACCCAAACAGCAGAACGTCAGCATGTCTTACAGGGAACACTGGTTCTGTTATTTCCCTCTTGATCCATTTCACTTCCCGTCTAACTCCCCTTGCTTCCACACACCGCCCTCCCCCTCCATCTATTTCTTCATGTTTTGAGTGTCTAGGGCTTCTTGGGTGAGTCACATGGCTACTGGACCAGAGACCCCTTCCCCTCAGAAAAGCATCCATTTACTTGGGGCACACCCTCCCAAGACCTCCTTCACTGATCCTGAAACAACCTCCCCCAAATGATTCACATAAATATACAGAAGAAAATAAGGAAACAGCTGAGGCTCAGTTTTTCTGTTCCTCTCTTGCTGATTGTTTACCGCCCTGAAGCTCACAATTTTAATACCCCGGTGGTCCGTACAGGCTGAGTCTGCTTTGTTTGCTCTTGAGCTGAAAGGCCACTTGACCTTCACTGAGGTCTGAGCGTGATGCTTCCTGGTCTGGCTTAAGGCTACACACAAATAATAATAATAATAATAATAATAATACATTATATTTTTATAGGGATTTTCAAGGACTCAAAATCGCTTTACAATATAAGGGAAGGTTAGGGTGGGGGGTATAGGACTATCAAACTTGATCAACCGGCATGGATTGATGGGGGGGGGGGGCTATGAGTAGACAAGAGGAGAAGATATGAGTTTTGAAAAGGGACTGGAATACTGTGAGGGTCTCAGAATAGCAGAGATCTTTGCATCAATATGTTCCAAACTTTTTTTTCAAAATATAAAAAAAATTATAAAATTATAAATTGTGAAAATGTCAATATAAAATATTTCTAATGTGAACCAAAATATAATACTAAACATTATAGAAGAGATTTTTGTTAACCAAAATGACAAAAATGGCATAAAAACACATATTATTCCAATACGGGTCCTTTTAGACCCACTTATGGAAGAGTGTTGGTCCAGTCACTCGTGCATCTAAGGGTGAAATAATAGAGGATTCATTATTACAATTGCAACCTGTGTCAAGAACTCACAAATATAACTGAGGGAAATGGTTTCTATTCATGTTCCTGTAGTTATATCTGCAAGGTTGAGATATATAAGGCCCCATGACGTATGATTTGAATGATGGTCATTTTTGCATATTTAGTGTATGGGGGTTCTTTATACATGTGTGTTTCATTGGTTACATGACAGCTCCTGCCTATTCAGAGTTTTCATTTGTCATTTTTTACATCAAGTGATGAGGAACAGCATTTGGTGTTCTGGAGAGATAACCAAGTTTCTAAATGTAGAGGCTCTGATTTCTTCCAATGGGGGCGTTTGATGCGCTTCCAGGGAGAAATCCTATTTTTCCGGCTGATTTTTCCATGGAGGTTAAAGAGGAAGATAGGTTGAAGAAAATGAGCACAATTATAGAGGCGTTTCATTGTCACGTCTTTTGTTTGTTGACGATTCATGTTAGAAATCGGTCAGACAGAAAATGGAATTGTATTGACATAGTAGATAAAGGAGTCCTGCTTGTGTAGCCATTAGTGATTATTGTCCATGCTGTGTGAGGCGTGAATGGGTTAGATTTATTTTGTGTGTCTTTGGATGTGCCTTTGTGTGTGTAGGCTTTTGTGTGCTTGTGTGCATGTGTCTGTATGTTGCTGCTTGTGGTTTAAACACGACAAATGTCTCCTGTGTGTATGTTTGTGTGTGCACAAGCATCGGAGCAATCCATCTCTCTCTGGCTTTGTGTGTTTTTGTCTGGAGAGTCAGTCTGGGAACATCCCTGTTATCAGATGCTACTGTATGTGTGTGAGTGTGTCTTCTTGTGTGTGCTTGCAAGAGGGGACGATTTCATTTTTTGGAAATATTCATCATTAATGATTTGGGAGATTTGGTACCATTGTTTTTTAGTAGCCATCCTGCAGGGAAAAGCAGTTTGTTTTGCTGGCTGTTGGGTTTATCCCACCAGTGTGTTGCTGAAGCCGAGGAGAGAAAGAAAACAGTATTATTCTTTCATAAAGTAACAAATAAAATAAACTAAACTCTGTAGACTCAAGGAATTTTGCCTCAAAGGGATTAGTGATAATGGCTGAGCAAAGCAATGCTGCAAGTGCTTATTACCATTGCTTTGGTTTGTGCTGTTTACTCCAAACAAACTTGACATGTTATTAACAGACAAATTGTCCTGTACTTTAAATAAAGGTGCCATGTCGGCAAAAAAAACAAATAAAAATATTTTTTTTAAATAAAAACTTGACATGGTATGGATTGAGTTGACTGAAACTTACAGTAATAGGGTCGGTGGTGTATTTTGGATTTTTCTTTAAATATTTGTTGAAATATTGTTTACACGGCAATCAATATGTTGATTCTGATATGTTTGAATTCTTAATTACAATTTATGGGAATGGTTTTGGAGGGAGGCCTGAGGAGACTTTCTCGATAGATTTAGTGACATTTGGAGCTAGTCCTTCTGGCTACCTTTAATGGAAAAGAGTTGTCAAGATTAAGCTTTGCTTTTGGTAGAATAATTTATAGTATTACGCGTTACTCGAGTAAAGGAATAAGGCTTCATGGGCAGATCTTCAAATTGTCTTTCCTTCCTGGAAATAATGTTAAATAAGAGTAAACAAATAACCCCCTAAGCAGAGGCAATTCTCCAGTTAGCTGACAGTGTAAAGGAGTGTGTATCATCAGTGTGTGTGTGTGTGTGTGTGTGTGTGTGTGTGTGTGTGTGTGTGTGTGTGTGTGTGTGTGTGTGTGTGTGTGTGTGTGTGTGTGTGTGTGTGTGTGTGTGTGTGTGTGTGTGTGTGTGTGTGTGTGTGTGTGTGTGTGTGTGTGTGTGAGAAAGAGAGAGAGAGAGAGAGAGCTGAAGGAGGTTTGGGTATGTAGGCTACGCAAACATAATCCCCTGTTGAAGCCTTCTTCTATCCTGTAAAATAACAATGTTGAAGAAATTCCCCAACTTGTAATTTTCTTGTTTATCTAATCAGTTCTTCATGGATGAGTTGCCTTTTTCCCTATATCTACAGAGTACAGAGAGGAGGGAAGACATGAGGAGAAGTGGGAGAGACGGACCACACAACAGAGGAATGAGAAGAGACGTGCGGATTAGAATAAGTGTGTGCATGAGCTCTGAGCAGTCATTGGTCTGTGTGTGTGTGTGTGTGTGTGTGTGTGTGTGTGTGTGTGTGTGTGTGTGTGTGTGTGTGTGTGTGTGTGTGTGTGTGTGTGTGTGTGTGTGTGTGTGTGTGTCACAAACACATTAAAGGTTATAGGTGATTGTTTAGTGTGACATCATGGTTGACAGGCTGAGAGGAACGGCCGTTGGTTGAGAGCCTCAATCAAGTCGCTAATGGTGGAGAATAACAATCCAATATTCCTCATCAAAATTCCATTGTCGTGGTTCAGAACTAATGAGCAAAGCCTGACAACTCTTACAATTAGTCACAGAGCAAGGCATCAATAGACATGTACGTCATGGCATATCACAACCCATCTCTATCTTTGCCTTTCTCCATTTCCCTTTTAACTAAGCCACATCAGCGTTATTGTGAGGGGTGAGTTAGGTCATTGCAATGTAGTCTTGCAAAAATAACACTGATCACTGCTTGAAGGCACTCACAACGATTTTGGCAAAATGGGTCAGATTTCCTTTGTGTGTATTTGCCTTTACGCGTGTGTGTGTGTGTGTGTGTGTGTGTGTGTGTGTGTGTGTGTGTGTGTGTGTGTGTGTGTGTGTGTGTGTGTGTGTGTGTGTGTGTGTGTGTGTGTGTGTGTGTGTGTGTGTGTGTGTGTGTGTGTGTGTGTGTGTGTTTGCAAGTGAGTATTTGGTAGGGATGAGGGAATTGCAGCAAGCCTGTAGCAAAGCAGGGAATGAGTGCCGCATCCAAAAATGCAATGATAAATAGTAATCTCCTTAGCCGTACAACCATCGCTGCCTCCATGTAAACTATAAGCTTCAGGCTGAATGTAGATTTCATGTTACCACTGTTATCCTCTTTAATGTTAAATACAGTTGGATGTGGGACACCAGGAAACCACAAGGTATTTGTAGACTAACTTGCCTCAAACTTGTTCTCGTCTGTTGATGTAATATGCAGGATAGATCCAATTTTGAGGATATAGTTTTAAAAATGTTTGCTGTAGGTTCACATAATTCACGTGTTTGTTTGTGTGTGTTCGTGTGTGTGTGTGTGTGTGTGTGTGTGTGTGTGTGTGTGTGTGTGTGTGTGTGGGGGGGGGGGTGTGTGTGTGTGTGTGTGTTTGTGTGTGAACATCTCCTTCCTTGCTCTCTATGCCCGCCAGCCGTTCCATTGTGACAAAACAGGTGCAGATGAATATGAAACAGTTCAGCAGAGCTTTTAGAGTCTGGCCCTTTGTATGCATACTCATGTCTGAGGCATCACGTAAGAGCAGCCTGGCTCCCAATCTCCAGTCTAGCACCTTTTTACAATGTCACCAAGCACCAATGTCAAATCTGTTTCACAGAGAGCAACATGTACGTTCTAAACAGTCAGACGAGGCCATGAGAGACACAGATGCAGAGCTGTTTTGTAGGCTTGCTAAGTCTTTCTTCAATAAAAAGGACTGCAAATGAGTCAAGCTCCAAGACTCAGACAAAGAGTACCTGGTCGACCTTTTCTAAAATGTAATCACCCTCTATGAGTTCTTACACACACTCACCAATATCACACCCTTTCCTGTTCTCCCATCGCCCCAGTGTGAGACATTCCCCACAATGACCCAGAATAAATGGACTGACTCAAATTTCTCTCATCTCTTTGATGTAATAATATGAGGAATGGATAGATAGATAGATAGATAGATCGATAGATAGAGATTGATTATAATTTGTTTTGTGACTCTTAAAAGTAACACACATCCCTGTCTTGACGTGAATCTAGCTCCCTCCCTTCCTCCTTCTCCCTCCCTTTCCCCCTCTCACTCTCGCCCTGTTTCCTTCGCTTTGTCAGACATTAGAAGACCCAGGGCGAAGATGGAAAGCTATTCACGACCCAGCTTGCTGCTGTGTTTTGTCCATCGTTAATCCCTTCTCTCGTCTCATTTTAGTCATACTGAATCGATATTCCCGTAAGGGCAGACCCACAGCAGCCTCTATCCGACACGTATCGACCCTTTTACTGGATAAAAGAGAAGGGGACGGGTTGGGAAACGGAGGATCCGGCTTGTCCTTCCTCTGCGCTCAGCACGCACAGTCAAAGGAGATCTTGTCGATGCGCACCAAGACGCGCAAGAGGACATGTATGCGCACCAGGGAGCAACGTTGAACTTCACCCTCTCTGACAGAGCCTAGATTCATTTCGATATCACTAGTGTAGTATATTGCAGTCTGTGCTTGACCATATGCATGGCAGGAGGTTTTGGATTTAAACAGCAACAAGTGAAATTGGTAGAGTGCTCTTTCACTGGGACGCTGGTCTGTGCTGACACGTGGATTGGATTCATTAATGTTGGGGAACGCTGCGTTAATATACCACCTCATCGACATATGGACATTTGAAGAGATCAACCTGCCGTTTTTCCACGGCGCATGCTCTGGAGCAGGAGCGGACTGAGCTGGGCACACCGAGGAATGCGGAGCCGGGATTGTGTCTTTTCCAGCTCACCCGCGGAACTCTTCGCAGCACAAACCAAAGTAAGTAATTCTCCAACTAGCTCCTATGGTATTTCGAGAAATGTAGGCAACTGATTGCACGTAACCCTGACTCCTGTCTACTCAATGTTGCTTTCATTATAACTTAAGGTATCGCTATAACCTGATTTGTACATGTAGTATACTATGTGTCACTTGATGTTTATCCGTGACCTTGTAAGACATTTTGCTTCCAATGGAATTCGTTTTTATATTCTTAAAAGGCTGTTCCCAAATTTGTCTCACAGGAATTGCTCCGGATTCTTCTTTGTCGGTGCATCATCAGAGACAGGACACCCAGGCTGAACCCACACGGGGCCAGTGAGCTTCATAACCTTCTCCGTGTCTTTTGAACCCTCCAGCCGGTGAGCACACGGGGCGCAATGCTAAGGCAGATCCTCCTCAACTCGACACACACCCCGGACTTCGACTTGGTCCTCATGGCCCAGTCCTCTACGCACGCCCCTTCCTCCCTGAACGCCTCCCATGGGGGGTCTGTGGGCGTGGCCGCTCTCCTGAGACCCACCACTGGGCGAGGAGGACTCCGGGAGGGCGAGCTCCACAAACCGGACCTGATTACATACATAGTCATGTGCCTGCTGCTCTTCCTGTTGGTGTTGCTCATTGTGTTCTTCATCAACTGCCAGCTGCGGAACTCTTTCTTCGCTTCCATGCCATATGACAGGTCACTGAGAGAGGCCCGGACCTCCTACAAGTAAGCTAGACCCCCGGGACAAATCCCTGGGACTCTGAGGCTGTTGTTGGGCTTTAAGGACTAACATGGACTAACGAAATGGTTGCCTTTAGTAGTTGTGTTGAATACATTGGAAAGCCTAAATCAGGGCCATAATTAAAGTTTGCCCACATTTTTCACTTTAAGGCAAAGCACCAACCAGAAAATGCCCTTCAGCCTGAAGCACCCATTGCCTGAAGGCTTCAGGCAATGGGTGCCATTTCAGAAGATTAATGGGGCTTGGGCTTACTTCAGGTGGAAGGATACCACTATGACTCCTAAATCAATTTGTGACTCATATATGTTCTGGTAATGACTTAATAAAATGTGAAACAATCCATCATCCTCTGCAACCCCCCTTGTGATGCCACCACTGCACTTTGGAAACATATTACGTATTCCTTTACATTACACTCTCAAGCTTATATTTATTCATATGGCAGCCTACAAATTCGACCTGGTGTCTGCAATCTGCAGATAATCACAGTATTTCAAACAGGCCCGACAAAATGTGTCTATTTTTTCCATGGAAATATGGTAACAGAAAGGGTCTACAGCAGATTGTATAATATTTTGTATGACTGTAACTTAACTGTCTTGTCTTGTAAAATTCAGAAATCAACACAAAATGTCCCTCCTTCCATTGTAAAATGCTGATTAAAGGACAAAGTATAGCCCCATATCGTTCCATAAATATATTCAAATGCACTTTCAAGTGGCAGTCTCTCCGTCTTTCCACCTGCTTATAAATGGCGATGCTGAAGATGATGCTGATGATTATGTGAAAGACATTGTCCTTGAATTCATTCCTAAAGGCCTTTCCACGAGTGCCATAGGGCTGCTAACCTTACTGTGCACTTTCACTTTAATTAACCTCTAGCCAGCAATGTATACCACCAATAACCCGGAGAACTAATAACTGAGGCTGAAATGTATGACGATATTTGGCGATAAACCAAACTGTTGTTTCAGTGCCAACGGTGATGCGCAAATCCTCTTCAATCTTGTTGCTGGAAAACATGTCTCACATAGATAGATGAGCCTATCTATCTAATCCGGTGCCTGTGTGTGTGGTCGCATTTGTGTGTATAGCCGATGTCTGTAAGTAAGAGAAACACACCTCAGTGATTATTGTTGTCTGTGGCGCGTATTCACAATATTTACTTAATCTTAGAAACACAGAAAATAATGCGTTGCAAGCAGAGGAGAGAAGGCCAACACTGCCTGCAGTTTTGAGTGTATAATGACAGACCAACTACACGCTGTTTTTGGAACGCATTCCGCAAAGAATTGGGTTGCTTCACTCAGCATGTTCAGGACAATGTGTGCCTTCTCAATTCAATCATTTGCTGCAATTGTCTTCTTTATTCTAATGTTCTTTTCCATAACTATAACCGCCACTCAGTGCAAATTACATCTGCGAATGCTGACAAATCATCCTAAATCATCATAGGGATCAAAAATCATCACAGTTGCTTCCTAGTAGGCTACATTAACTTCGCTGGACAAGCTGTTTAAACTCTGGTGACACTGCGGCGGCTGCCACCACTGGGTGGCGCCCCAACCCAGTTTATTTTTTGGAAACGTATGATCACAATATAAAATAAAAAAGTTCACGAGCCATGCATGTTAAAACTGCACATTTAAAAGATAAGAAAAAACAACTACACAAGAAAGACAAGGAAATGAAGCAGCACCCCTGGTCTTATTAATTAAATAAGGAAGGTAATGCGATTCGTCATGATTAACTATATTTTATACATATTCCACTTCATTGGGTACGTCTTGTACATGGATCCAATGGAACATCTCTGTTTTAAAAATAAACAAATCAGTTTTGCTTGACACTGTCAGAGAGGTTTTTAACATTTTCAAGTAAACAAAATATGCTTCTGAAAGTAGAATTTATGGCACAGCTTTTGTATTGCATTACGCAAGGTGTACCCAACAAAGTGGTCAGTGATCAATACAACAATTGACAAAGGAAGATATAGCTTAGCCATATGCACCAAATCCCCTTCCACATACGTGAGATATGATTACTTGTTTGTGTAATAACAATATGCAACATACTGTAAGAAGCCCGAATGGAGGTTTTCTGGTCAATTTGACATAAAAACTCAATAGTAAAAGTCATAGAAATGTACAGATAGAGGATTTGTCTAATGTGGAAAGGTTAGTACAGAAATAATAGCAAGGGCTGTAGACAGTGCTGTCCAAATTGGGGCCCTAAACGCAACATTTTTTCATGAGGCACTGCACATGTTCTGCGTATATGGAGGGGCAGCCCTGGCTGTAAAGGAGATCACAATAGAGTGGTCTTTAGCTATAGGTCTTGGGCAATACAATCTCATTTCAAAAGCTTTGATTCTACTGTTTTTAATAAAACAACAGGGAAGGAAGTATATTGTCAAATTGGAAACTTGTTCTCATTTGAACTGATTTAGTTCTGCACTAAAACTATCTCCAGAAACGTCAGTCAGTGATATATATATCTGTGATATAAGTTGGTGGCTTGATAACTGTACTGGCTTGTACTGCCTGCTTGTGGTGGGTTGTATACTACACTGCTCTTTTGACTTTGGAATTAAGCGTATGGGCTTTTTGTTGTTCTTCGTTGATTTTATATTTGAAATAACATGACATGGAAATCGTGACAAAGAACATTGTTACATCATCTACACAAATACACACACAGACACACACAAGCAAAAATGTGACACCCAAATATCTTTCCTCTCATTATCTGTAATTATGTTGATTTTCTTCAAACCACCTCTCTCTTTAACCCCAGTGAAAAAATCATTGGACAAAATGGGATTTCTCCCTGCCAGCGCATCAAACGCCCCCATTGGCAAAACATCAGACACTCTGCAATTAGTCACTTGATTATCTCTCCAGAAAACCAAATGCTGCTCCTCATCACAGGGAGGAATTAAAGGAGGGCCATTTACTTTCTATCACAGTAAAGATGACAAAGACTCAAAATGAGCAGGAGCTGCAATCAACTGAAACTCTCACTTAAAGAGCCATCATTTAATATGCAAGTTAAATTAATTAAATAAAGTGAAACATTGAGCATACCATAATCCACAAAATCAATCTGGGAAATTATTTTTGCAGTATAGGACAAAACAAAACATTTTTATGTGATATCAACAGAGCACACTTTTGATAAAGCCCACTTGGGTATCAAAAGTGTGATCTTCAGGAAGGTAAACAAACAGCAGAAAAGCTGCGCCTCAGCTGTTTCCTTCTTTCCTTCTGCATATGTGCATCCTTTTGGGGAGGTTGTGTTCAGGGTCAGTGAGGGAAAGGAGAGGGCGCCACTGGTAAGTGGGTACTTGTCTGAGGGTTGGGAGGGTTTCTGGTCCAGTAGCCCTGTGATAGAGCATGAAACTTGCACCAGAAGCCATAAACACTCAAAACATTAATTAAAAGATGGAGAGGGACTGAGGCAGGCCGGAGAGTAAAGGCAAGGGGAAGTCAGGAGGGAAACTAAACGGATCATATTCATGTGGGTAACAACATACACCCACATGCATTCTCAAAGGATGTAAATAGAAGAAAAAGAAGACTGTTTTATAAAAAATGTCTTATACATGCACAAACAGAACCACATGCAGGATAGGAGAGGTGCATGGCAGAGTGAAGACGCGGCCAGTTAGCTGGCGCCCAGAGCAGTTGGGGGATTGGTGCCTTGCTCAAGAGCACCTCGGCAGGGCCCAGGAGGTGAACTGGCACCTCTCCAGCTACCAGTCCACACCATATGTTCTTGGTCCAATCGGTATGTGAACCTTTACCCAAAATAATTAACACACACACAAAATGGTAAATGTTAGTTGGCCTTAATGTAGATTTAATGACTCTATAATTACAATACAAGTAATAATAATCATAATAACTATAATGTATTCAGATAATTACACATTTTGTGTGATGAGGTCACGAACCAGATTTGTTTTGGGCCTACATGCAGTTCTTAATAGATGAGTTTTCAGTTTGCAACGTAAGATGTGCAGAGCAACTGCTTTCCTGCGGTCTGTGGGGGGCTTTAACATCCTCTGTTGTAGCAGGACAGCAAGTATTGAGACTTGTCTTCATTATACCAGGGATCCCGCCCCGGTAACTCTTTCATGGATTTGTAATGATGTCAGTACGGCTGGAGCCACAGCTATGTGCAGGGCAGGCAGAACTGTCAGCTAAATCCTCTCAGGTGTAGCTGCAGCGCACAGGCTCCTCCCAGCAGCTCTGACCCACTGTCAGAAGAACAGGAAGACTCCTCTGCCGCTAAAGCCGTAGTCGCTCGCTTCCCCCTGTCATTTAGGGGTTAAAAGTTAAATAAACTTGTAGCAGTCATGGAAACTAATTTAGAAAACAAGTCGGGCCAATTCATCCGTAATACCATCTCGTCACCCGTGTTGTAGTCGCTGAAACAACTGGTGGAAGTGGGAAGAGCGGAGTCTTTTTTCTTTCCACGGGGCTTTACCTACTGTTGTCAGAAGAGCTAGCGTAGCTGAAGCTAACAGTTAGCTCACTTATTACCGCATACTTTCGAGACTCAAAGTTCACTTTGTTTAACGTATCGGTTCGTGTCACACGTGTATACTATAAGTCGTTTTTTGTATTTTATTAACGCAACAGGAAGTTTTCGTACTTTTCCTTCCGAGGGCTTGGACTGTGCTTTGAATTTCCCTCCTTCAGTGATACAGACAGGCGGCTTAGCGAGGGGCTCGTTTGGTGTAGTTGGCTCTCTACCAAATCATTAGCAGCATTGTGCTAATTGTGGCTAAGTTAGCCAGGCACTAGCTTAGGCCCAAGGGAATCAACAGTTGGCTTTTAAAAAAAGTTTTGAAACACCTTCTGAGGATACGTTTGCTATTTTTTTTACGATTGAGTTCGGGGAGATTACCGCCACAAGGGTTTATTCTGTCTCCCAACTCAAGGAAACGGATTCAATTATCAGTATGGATCCAAACACGGGGAACTCTGCTTCAGCGGCTGGTCCCAAGAAGGACAAGAAATCAAAGAAGAGCTACGAGGATGGAGATGGGAAAAAGAAATTTGTGAGTATCAGGTTCAACTTGTTGCACTTTTAATGGTCTGTAAATGGGTTCAAAAGTTGTGCCTCTTACTCCATAGAGGGTTAAATATTCTTCCTCTCATGTTTCAAAGTTAAGCTACAAAGCAACGAACTGCCACTATACCTGTAATTACCTTCAAACCAAGAGCTGTGCACCAGCTGTCAATAGAGCTTAACATGTTACCCTGTAGGAATCATGATTCAGGTCAAAGTAAATGACAACATATGAGGAAGTAGAAGCTTACTCTCCAACTATGAAAACAGAAACTGTGCAATAAACTGTAAGTCAATTCTATCAAATTGCAACACGTCAACAACTAACTCAAGTGTACTTTTTTTTAACATTGGAAACACTAAATGAAGAAAGACCCAGCATTGTACTGTTGTGTTTTGTAAAGAAACAGGAATTCATGTATTGTAAACACTATACAAATTTAAACTATTTAATGGAATTGTTTCAAACAAATGACCTCACTGTTTATGTTAAGGTGTGGCAGAGGGACGTTGAATGTTCCCATGCTGACCTAATCATTGGGACATACCTGTCTGTGTCAGCTTCTGTGACTCAGTGTGGTGTCTCTGTGAGAGCAGAGCAGTAAGACTCACCTGTACTTATGTCTTTCTTCAGCCAGCGCAAACTGTTGCGTAACTTAACCCCCTGGCCATGTCGAGCAACAAGTGAAAACTGATATTGTAAACCGTAACCAAAGATGATGCACAAAAGTCACATCTGGTCACACACACACAACTCAAACAGTTTCTTACAAAACACATTTATTTTTACATGCAGAACCCTGCATGCTTGTTGTTGAGAACCTTCAATGTAGATAGTATGCTAATACAGGCCAATATGCTTATGGCTAGGAGATAGTTGTAGGAGTTTGTGTTTCTTGTTACAAGCATTGTTTTAATGAACAGACAGTCAATAAAGTAGGGAAGAACTGCCTGTGTGGAAGTGTTAATAAATGCATGTTCTTGTGCTTCTTCAGTTTTTAAAAACAGTGACAAATATGGTTAAGAATAAATAAAGTATGTGTTCAATTGCATATTTTTACCGTACTTCAATTGCACATACAGGTTAAGTAGGGCTATAAGTAAACATGAGTCATGGACATTGATTATGCAATGTCCTTAGAGCACTGAGTCTGGGTCATTCTACCTGCTGGTGTGAGTGCATGTGTCCAGCAGCACTGCCCGACTTAAGAAGAGGTTTTTTTTCCACAGTTGAGAGTTCAGAAAGAGGTTTCGGGGTGTAGACATGTGTGCTGTCATTGATCTACAGTGTGTCATCGGCTCTATCAACTATCTTGACTTCATCACGCTCCGCTTTCACCTCTCCTCAGACATACCAGTGATATCTTGACTGAAGGATGTGTGTATTGTTGCCAGCCAGCTTTCCGTTATGCCACCAGGGACTGAATGAAGCTGTGTGGGTGGGTTATCCAGTTTTAGTCACTGTGTCTTTTTCGAGACACGGGCCCAGTTTTTGGATGACTAAAATAGGATTGAAGTTTTTTTTTGTTGGAATAATGTCACTAACAAACTTCACAATTAACCCAAATAGCTTACTATAGCCATTTTTAGCATGGAGAATGTATGTATTATTATAAAAAAAACATAATATTCAAACCCCCAAAATATAATCAATAAGAAGCCAAGTCTCTATGCATTGCGTCACATTTTTCTCAACCCCAACACCCCTGTAGTGTGTACTCATCTTTACAAAAACATTCTGTATTGATTTAATGTTCGCTTGCTGTTTAAGAATTTGTGTAATCTTGAGCACATGGGTGAGTGAATGTGTGTGTATGTGTGTGTGTGTGCCTCAGTTCACACAGGTTGTTTGACTTACGTGACCTTCACAGGAATGCTTACCAGGATCCACTGTGCTGACAGGTACCTCTGTAACTAAGCATAATTCATGTAGTACGTTTGAAGCCATAAGCTGGTCCTTTAGCTGTGTTCTGTGAAGCGCTATCTGTGTTCTTCAGAGAGAAAGCATCATCAGCAGCATCCCTAAAGACTGTTGACACAAACAGGCTGGATCAACCCAGCAGGCAGGGGCAGTGAGGATTAGCCATGGATCACTGCTTTGGACAGTTGTTTGGGATACAAGGTGACTGGTAGATCACAGATTTTAGCTCTGGGGAATCTCTTTAAGTTTGGCAGGTAACCTTTTATTAGGAGGAAGGTTTGCTGAAGTCTGTCATGTAGAAGTTCTTCTGGGGCTTCTGGGACATTTCTCTCAGACCTTCATTGGCTGTTTACCACTTATTGGCGTTTCATAATATTTGTATTTTAATCAATTTCTTTCTATAATACCGTAGGTTAGTTTTTGAGCCTGTGTTGTATAGTATTCCGTTCAGGCTCTAACAGCTGTGTCAGAGGATGGACTGCAAAAATGGCCCTCCAAGTGATCAGAAGAAAAATGTATCTGATTCTAAGCAGCACATATTTTTCTCTTTTTAGTTGAGCATTCATCGAGTTTAAGTATATACTTACTTGCTCATGCTTGAAGCTAGGCCTCTCACGATAATTAATTTTGTTGGACGATACATTTTCCCGGAAATTATTGCAATAAACGATAATATTGTCGACACCGTTTTAGACCACCGACATAATGATAATATATAATAATAATTCAAGTACATCCTTTCAAACAGAACTTTGTTATTGAACATTCAACATTGCAAATGAAATGTGAAATAATATTCAAATATATTAAATATATATAATAATTGAAATAAACAAATAAATTAAATTATAAAAAATGAATTAAATCACACAAAACCAAAATAATAAATTAAATAGACTCAGGGTGGAAAATAGAGCTCTCTCTCTCTCTCGGCTGTCAGTCGATTAAAATATTTAATTGCGATTTAATCACATGATGTCCCTAGTTAATCGCAAATTAATCGCACATTTTATATCTGTTCTAAATGTACCTTAGAGGAATATTTTTCAAGTTTGTAACTCTTATCAACATACGAGTGGATAAATATGCTTTTTGCAAATGTTTGTTTATTATCATGGAACAATGACAAATATTCTCCTGAATATTCTCAACTCAACAACCTGGAACCTCTCTCTCTCTTACACTCTCTCCCAACCCTGTCTACTTCTCTACACTGAGCCAGTTGCTCAAACAGACAAGCCTGTTTACAGTTGTCGGCGGAATGCCGCTCCTCTGTCTTCATAACGGTCAAAGCATGAGACTGAAGTTTCCCCCTAGGGTCAAAATAATGCGCTGTGATGTGCAGTCGACACCTTGGATGCTATCTGAATGATCTCACACAGTCCCTCGTCCTCCACAATGTTAATTGTCCTGCAAGCTGTAGCCACCGCCACCCATTTAGCTATCGCTGTTGAAAGCTTGCTCCTCGTAGACTCCAAACTTTCAAGCGTGGTCTGCCGCAAGCAAGCGGCAGGAGCGGGGCTGTCAGCATCAGCTGTGTGCTGTTTAAAACCGTTTTTTTTGTATCCATATCGCTCGCTAGAATCTCCCACCATCCAACTAACAACAACAACAACAACGTCAAGCCTTTGGGATCTGAAAGTACAGGGTGGGCCGAGGACAAATACACATGCGTTAATCGCACGTTAAAATAATTAGTGGCCTTCATTTTTTTTTGCGTTATTAACGCGTTAACTTGACAGCCCTAATATATATATATATATATATATATATATATATATATGTATATGCAAGGAACTCCAACATGTTTGCATTATCGGGCAAATGCATCTTTGATTGCAAACTGTCGGGAAGGTGGGGGCTCTCCATCTCCAGGTGCGGTGTTTGCTCCCAGCTGGGAAAACGGAATGGGGTGGTTGTGTTTCAGGTGCAGTTTAAGGTTGGTCGTATTGCTAGCTTTTGTTGCTACCTCTTTAAAATAAATGCCGAACACCGCCCGGCTCATTCAAGTCCGTAGGTTCGCCTCGTTGATTTGGCTTGAATCTCAAATATTCCCACACCGGAGATGGAGTTAGGTTTTGCAACCAATTCCATCTAACTTCACTGGTTGATAACCACAGAAGTCGTATCGCAGCTTAATCTGAGCGGATCACTGTTTACCACAGCTCTCCACGCTGCGTTGGAGATGGGTGTAAACAGCTCAGACAGGCTGTATGTTTCACTAACAGACTGTATGAAAGTATAAACGGGTCTCAAATCAACTCAACATCATATTAATAACGATGCATGATACAAATATAAGACACAGAAGTCGTATCACAGTTTATCCTGGGCGGATCACAGCTCCACAGCTGAAGACTTCTCCACGCTGCTTTCAAACTGTGAGTAAACAACGTGTGCTTCACTTGTAGGCTGTCTGAAGGTATACACAGGTCTCAGATGGACTTGGTATCACATTTAAGAATGATATTCAGTAATAAGTCTGGCAAAAATAAATGGTTTAAATGATTTATTCAAGCTTGCAATGTTTTGAACACACATCACCAGTCACCTCATGTGTCTTTTTGTAGTCCTCGCTGTACGCGTCCGCATATCGGCATCGCAACCACAACCTCACACACTGGTACTGAATGTGCATCAAAGTGTTCCTATGGAGCCAAATATACACAAAGATTGATCTAAACGACAAAAGAAGCGATCGAAATGTGTATTTCCTGGTTATTCGACAAAAGTTATACCGTTATAGAATATCACCAGTTGTTCGGCCCGCATCTTATTCGGTAACACCGGCAGACACAGCGCGCCTGGCTAAAATGCTGGTCACATCCTTATGTAAACAAACACGCATGTAAACGGCAATTTATCGAGGTCAGAAAAGTTATCAAGTTCATTTTTATTTATCGTACGATAAGTCAATTAATTGCTTATCGCGACAGGCCTACTTGCAGCGTCAATTTACCTGTTGGGTTACTTCTGTTATCAAATCAAATGGACTGATTTCATCTGAATGTGCATGTGGACTCGCAATAATACATAGTTGGAAATAAAACACATGGGTTCATAACAAATTATTTAGAAATTGGATTGTAGCTCTCTGAATTGAAATCAGATCATAAAAGAGATTTCAAGTTTTAGTTCTTTCCTGATGCATATTGTGACATATTGTCGTCTCATGATCATTTGGCCCATCCTGTAACTGAAGTTGTGTTGCAGCTTTAAAGGAATACCACAATAAAATAATTTCACTCACAACAAGAGCAACATTTTTTACATTTGTATTTATGTGGCACTTGTTGCTCGTTGTCAGACTAACATTTACTCATCTTTGTATTTTGCAAAGGTGCACAAATCGTCACCATTTGGCACGGTTTAAGGTTAGCATGTTGGTGTTGATCATGACTAATAGCAAGGGTAAGTGCACCTTCATTCAAGCAGGAAATCTGCTTTGCGCAGCAGTGCACCTACTTCCTGGGGGAACCACCTCAGCAGAAGCCTAATGTCAAACACGTCCTTGAATGAAGCCAGGTCACGCGTCTTTAATCACAGTCTGACTCGTGTCGTCTGAGGCAAGTGGAGTAGTTAAAATGTGCTTTGTTGCACAGTTGGGTGTCTTTTGCCTTCTTTCGTTTTATTTATGTCTGTTCTAGTCCCTATCACACACACACACACACACACACACACACACACACACACACACACACACACACACACACACACACACACACACACACACACACACACACACACAGACACCTAGTAGACACACACACACACACACCTAGGCACACACAGACATCTAGTAGGCACACACGCACGCACGCACACACGCACACACACACAGAGTTCGTGTTCTCTCCATCTCAGTGGAAGAAGAGCATACTGTGAGCTGAAGAATAGGATGAGAGAGTGCCAGCATGAAACTGGAGTGCTTTATGGACTGCTAGTGGCAGGGCCCCTTGGCTCGGAGTGAACGGGAGTATTTCAGAGCAAGGCTGAGCAACGGAGAGAGAGAGAGAGAGAAGGGGAGGCAAAAACAGGGAGAGAAGAGAGAGTGTGTAACAGAGAGAGAGAAAAAAGGGAGTGATAAAGAAGCTAGAAAACTGAAATGCAGATAAGAAGATTAATGGAGGTAGAAACATGTACAGTCAACGATAATAACAAGTTACAGGTGATGGCTTTGGGGAGCTAGAATGACTGATTTTAGTCTCAATAGTTTATACGTTCACGCATGTTGCTCCTGTGCACACTCCCCAAGTCAGGGATTTAGTTGCAGGTGTTATTATTATTGTGGAAGACAGGTGACATAACTGATGAGATGTAGACAAAAGCACAACAGAAGCAACAGTTTGAATTCACAGGGAGCAGGTTTGCTCTTGTGGATCTTATACATGTTTAACTTAATGAGACCTGTGATGGATGAACATGTAGAGAATGGATTTCTAATAACAAGTTGAAATAAAGACACTTGTTGAAATAATTATGGCTGCAAATAAATATTATATTTTTTTATCTGCAGAAGAATCTTTTGGTCTGTAAAATGTCAGAATATAACGTTCAAATATCTATCTCAGTTCTTCAAATCCTCGGATAGAATAATCATTGTCAACGCAATAGTTAAAATAGGTGCATTGACTGCAGCTCTACTCTGCCATGGACGAGCGTAATAATGAATAACATGTACAGAAGTGCTCTCTGTTCGCTGTGCTCCTACTGTGCTTTACAGAGAGAGAGACGAGCAGCTGTTGGCTGAAGAGCTGGGTTTGCTCTGAAGCCTGTTGTGACTGGATGGTAGAGTTCAGTTGTGTAGTGAAAGTGCTGTAACACACAGAGGAATGCAGAGTCACCACGCCGCTGAAATATCATACTTAGAGAGGAATCTCTAAGTATCTTCACCTCCGTTGTTTTTTTTGTTTCTGACGTCTTTTTAATTCCTCATCCCTTTCACTTTGTGAGCCTGTATCAATCAGATAACATCCATTGTCTGAGAGCTGTTTAGTTTTGAAACATCGTTTTGTATCTATGTAATGGTGGCGGTCCTAGCTTTTTGCTTCAGGCACCAAAGTCTCCAAACTTTCAGCAGCTACCTCTCCACCACCACAGATGTGGAATTTCCTCGTAACATTGCTGTAATATAATTCTCACTCAAATGGACCTAATAACTCAGACAGCTGAATTGTCACATTAACCTTGCTGAATGTTGTAATGCATATGATCAGGACTGGCACTTTAATGTGTTATGGCAACTGTGAATAAGAGCTTTGCTGAGACGATGAAGGTCCCCTCTCTTTAGGAAATGTCAAGTATTTCATTCTCTGATGAATCCATAATAAAATAATCATAAGTTGCAGCTCAAGTAGGGATTGCATGATATAGGATTTGACCTCGCTTACTGATTTCAAATAAATAAATAAAACATAATAATCATTGTGAATTTCAATTATCGTGATTATTTTCACATGATTCACTTGAAGGAGAAGAAGCAGCTATGCAGTTAATTTTCTGTTTGTGTCACCATGAACAATTCACAGAAGGCAAGTGTTGCTGTTAGACCAGACCACAGCAACTGCATGCTGCATGCTAAGGAGGAAGTGTTTGTGTTGTTGCTACTACTAATGTCATACTGTCACCTACTAAGCTGATCAGATGCATCATATTCTGAGACTGCCGTGCAAAGCTAAGTCGTACAGTAGCACCTCCTGACATTGAGCAGACAGGAAGTATGAATAATGGTTGACGAGACGGAAAGAAAAGCTAGGCCGGTTGACAGCTAACTTCTACTGATGAAGAACTGTCGGTGTCATAACTCTCCATTGTCCTTGTCAGAAAGTGCAGCTGACACCCTTTGTGTTACTTGTGTGTTGTTTGTGCATGAAATCAGGTCTTGCAGCCTGTGTTTTCTTTGTGTGTCAAATTGTACCATGCATGTGTTGTGCAGTGTTACTGAGAGGCTGTAGAGGAAACTGCATTCTGTTTCTCTGCATGTCATTCTTTGTCATGCTTATTTCCCTCTATCCTGAGAACAACTTTCACCGAATGCCTGTGACGTTTGCATGTGTTGCCTCGAGCTATTTTGCCATAGTCATTCACTTGCTCAAATATTTGTTGAAGGATCTCATAGGTTTAAAGTCTAAGCAGGTAAAAGGAATACACAGGCTAGTCCAGATAATGGTGTTTGTTTTTGTTTTGTTGTCTCGTGTCTTTTATTCCAAATAAACGGCCACCTCTGTGTATCTCCTGCACTTTCTGTCAGCGTTAGAGAACGTGGCTCCCTCTCCAGTAGAGCTTTTCTGTTCTTCAGTGGAAAGCTATGAAAATAAAGAACATTTTGTTTTCAAACTTCTCTGACCTCCTAGATGTTCACCTATTGTTCAATTTGCCAGCTGTTAAATCTTACATCTCATTGTCACTCTTTCTAGTTTTGTTTGTGTAAGTGCATACACACACGCATACATATATGTCAGTGTTTCCACCCTGGTATTATTGCTTAAATACTGCGGGCTGTGACAGGAAGTTGTGCAAAAATAACGCTCATGCTTCCGTATTGGTCCGCATTATTTCTTACCCTTATCTCTTTCCTTCCCTGCTTTCCATCCATTGTACAAGGAGGTACCAGTGGTCTACTAAATATGTTTGCACACAGCCCGCTCCCACATCTTTAGAGGCCTGGATGATGTTAAAACACAGGGCAGGGTTTCATCACAGGAGCTTAAAAGACAGATTTGAAACATTCCAGGCTGCTGTGTAAAGGTATTATTATTGAGTTACTGGACATTGTTTGGAGAAGGGGCAGAAATATCATCACCTTTTCAAACCTTAGATACAATAGAAACCATGGTAGTGGTCTCTATGTTTTGGGCTGTGTTACCCCTCTTCTAGTGTTGTGACCTCAGCTCTGTGTTTGGTTATCAATGAATATTGTGTTGGTCAACAAAATGGGGAAACATTTGCGATTGTGCTTCACAGGTTTACACATGACAGAGAAAGAAATCCCACAACTAATAAACTGGACATAGACATGTTTGTAATGTTTAATTAAAAAAGTGATAGACTACGGCTCCTAAGTAGATGAACAGTAAGATCTCATACCACATCACCGAAGCGCTGTACAATATTTTTGTGATGCGATACTTGCTTTAATGATCCTGATACCGTTTATTTTTCCCCATTAATTAAAAAAAACATTTGTTGACAATGTCAATGCAAGACAGAGGATGGTGTGAAATACAATCACCTGTTTCCTGTCTGCCTCTTAACAGTCAACTGTCCAATAAAAGCGGAATATCCAAAAAATAACATTATAGAAAGTTACTTAGTCAACACACCAGAAGCCACATGATGAAGTCTTCGACAGAACGTGTCTTGTGCATTCAAACTGCAGCATCTGTGACTAACTTCTGTACTTTGGTGCTTCTTAAAGACAGACTTGCTGAAGAAGCATATGGCAGGCTTTTGAGTATTGCTTTTTATTATTCTTATTCTCCCAGAGTAAGTCAGGGTGTTGTGCTTATTTAATGTAAACAAAGTGTGTGTGTGTGTGTGTGTGTGTGTGTGTGTGTGTGTGTGTGTGTGTGTGTGTGTGTGTGTGTGTGTGTGTGTGTGTGTGTGTGTGTGTGTGTGTGTGTGTGTGTGTGTGTGTGTGTGTGTGTGTGTGTGTGTGTGTGTGTGTGTGTGTGTGTGTGTGTGTGTGTGTGTGTGTGTGTGTGTGTGTGTGTGTGTGTGTGTGTGTGTGTGTGTGTCCCAACTTTTGTGTTTATACTGTAAAATAAGGCTGACTGAGCTGGCTAAGATATGTCGCTTCATAAGCCGCTGGTCCTTCAGAAGTGCGTGTTGGATGGTAGAATAGCTTTGAAGTCCCCTCCCCCATTGCCTGTTACCTTATGATACTGCCAACTGTATTAAAAAAGAAATGTAGGCAGATGTAAGTCGTCAGCTATGTAGATGAGAAGCCCTTTACATTTTAACTTAGATTATTATTTTATCAGCAATGATAAATATTTTGAAATAAAATCAGAAATGTAAAATGTATTTATTTATCGTCACCTCATTTAAGTTCATTAACTTACATGAAACTACATGTGTTATATGACAAAATAGGTATTTGTCGAAATAAAATGTTCTTTACAAGTATGGTTGTATTTTGGTAGTGTTGTGATGGGATGTTCCCAGTATAAATACTCTCTGTTTCACTTGTAAGTAGAGAGGTGGATGGACATACCTGTAGACTGATTCTCACAGATATGAATGCTCCTACCTTTGTTGTGTATGGGGGGGGCTTAGTTAGGATTACAGTGTCAGTCCTCCTCTGTGACTCCCCAGTCCTCACTGACAGATTAAAGCTAATCTCAGACTGCTCTGTACACCACGACTGTAGACAGCACGGGCCTATGTGGCGCTCCCACAGCAGTGTCTGCAGGACAGCAGTCTATTCCTGTAGGAATGGAGAAAGACGTTAAGCCATTCAAGGCTGTAGAAGAGATGTAGCTGCTCCACACAAATCCACACCCTGTGGTGTCTTGGCGAGGACTGTAGGAAACTTAGCTTAACCTGAAATCTGTCATTACTTCACATTATAATCACTTTGTTAGCTGATGTATAGTTGAGGCTTTAATAGCCATCGCCAGGTAACGAGTGAATGGCACTGTGTCCACGGCAACATTGTAAAATATGGAAACATCTTAAATAAAGATTAGTGTTATTTTAGGTTCTCATTTCAACAGAACTCTCTGTGGCTTAGTCTGTACAGTAGGTTTTTATGGAGCTATTTTAAAGAAATAATAGCAGTAAAGTCCCTCACATTTACTCTACTGCCAAATTCGGCTCGGGGGATTTCTGTGGGTATCATAGGGAATGAGGATTGGTTCATTTGAGTTGGTCTTTTACACCATATGTTTTACATATCAAAGGAGTTTGGCCTTACATACAGTAGCTGAAGGTGATACATATAGCAGGTATGGTTAGGAGGGCTGGGACATATCTGCACAGCAAAACGTGTGTGTGTTGATTAATTGTGTTGCTTAAACAACTGTTTATGTGTATGTTTAAATTGTACTGATAACAGCTCATGGTTAATGTCTACATTTAAAAGTCAGTTGAAGGTTAATTAGACTAACATGTGGTCATTTGTGTCCATTTTGAATCTTCAACGGTCCTGCTTGCATATTTGCCTGAACAAATCAAAGACAATGCACTGTTCAAATGATGCAACATATTTGTAGAATTCAGGTTATGGAAATGACATTGGACTGTACATTGTCATGTGAGCTAATGTAATGAAGGTAACAATCGTATTGTTATTTCCTTATCCGCTCTTGTGTTTGTTTAGTTAACATCATCGTTTGCTATTCGGGTAGCGGCTTGTATCAAATAATAATTAACAGCATATCTTAATCAGCTATGTGCCAGCTTGTGATTCATGGCGTTCAGCTTCTGCATGAGTTCATTCTGCGGCGACACACACACACAAGTGAAGAGACGCCAAAACCCACAAACACTGACGGAGAACCTTCATGCGCACTCCCTCTTTAGCTTTGTGCTGTTTCTTTTTTAGGCAGTTATCATTACTTACGCCTGTTTTAGGGCATAGGTGTGTAATGAGCTGGTTGTTCTTGGGCCTCTGAGCCACCATAGGAACAATCCCTGCCTTTGTCTCTGTGAATTCAGAAGGCTGCAGTCATCTGTAGGAGCAGTCAATGATGCACGCATATCAGCCAAGTCTCTGTGCTGTAACAGTGCACCGAGTATGTTAGGTACGAGGGAAGTGGTGAGAATGTGTGTGTGGGAGACACTTACCAGTTTGTGTGCTAGTGTGGAGGTGAAAGTATGGGATTTGTATACAGTATGTGAACATGTGTTACACGAAAACGAAACGAACCGAATACGATATCAAAAAAGTCTAGGGAGCGCTGGAGACGCTGTAGTACATATGCCGGGCCTGTAAGTGGCGCTGTACTTTCGCCACAAAATACACCAAAAGCAGCAAAGACCCTCGACCATGGTTGCCCTTCTGTTTATGCCCCGCGGTGGAATTTAGCAACATGTAGTTCATGTAATTCTCCATGTCCACTTGTTGCTGATGGTTGTGGTAGAGGAGCTGTAGATTTTGCACTAACATCTGTAGCCTGGTCACCATGCTACAGCAGTGAGCAGCAGAGGTGGGGAGAGGTGGGGCTATGGCTTCATCATTATCGGGAAATGATCGTATAGGGCGTGCACACGGAGCCGTTTGCCCCCCCAGAGCGTTCAGGTTGCAGATCTATCCACCTTGGGGCCCGTTATCGCTTGCGGGGTCCGTTTCCGTGTTTCCGTTACGACCTCGTGTGAACGAACGGGCTACACGAAAGAGAAAAGTAGCGGATACAACCCGTTTCGTTCTCGTAATCTCGTGTAAACAGCACATTAGTGCGTGTGAGGGATCTTACTGCAAAGTGTGCTAATGGATGCTCCACTTGTGAGCAGACGATGTATTGGGTTCAAATGTGCTGTGTGACAGCCTCTTCTCTTCTAAGAAAACAGGGGTTTCTTTTAATGGTTCTTTAGACCTAACACCACCACCAGAGTTATCAGAGTTACCTATCAGAGGTGCAAGTAAGCTAAGGTCTGTGAAGTGAGTCATAAAACAAAACAGCTTACAGAGGTATAACTGGTCTGGATTGGTTACTGCGTCAGGCTAGGTGATGGTCTTGGAGGTAGGCATCGTTTGGTGACATTTCTTCTCAGGATTATCTTGGCAATAAAAATCGCTATGCGTGATATGATCTCAGATATGCTTTTAACTCTTGATTACACTAAGGCACACTGGCTTTGCCTTACAAATAAAAAATATATCATCACTGACAGGACCCTACTTTTTTAGTTTACATAATTTGTAGTAAAAATCAAACGATCTTAAAGATGTTATCACAAGATGCCCCAGCATACACTTAAGTCTGAGATAAATAAATAATAACACAACAACAAGTGGTGTTGCAACTATGGCACTACTATTTTTTACTTTACAATTGTTTGGATCTAAAAATGGTAGGGCTGTCAGTCGATTAAAATATTTCATCGCGATTAATCGCATGATGTCCATAGTTAAATGCGATTAATCGCATGATGTCCATAGTTAAATGCGATTAATCGCATGATGTCCATAGTTAAATGCGATTAATCGCACATGTTCCAAATGTACCTTAGAGGAATATTTTTCAAGTTTTTAATACTCTTATCAACATATGAGTGGACAAATATGCTTTATGCAAATGTTTGTTTATTATCATGGAACAATGACAAATATCCTCCTGAATATTCTCAATACAACAACCTGGAACCTCTCTCTCTCTTACACTCTCTCCCAACCCTTTTTACTTCTTTGCACTGAGCCAGTTGCTCAAACAGACAAGCCTGTTTACGGTTGTCGGTGAAATGTCGCTCCTCTGTCTTTATAACAGTCAAAGCATGAGACTGAAGTTCCCCCCTAGGGTCAAAATAATGCGCTGTGATGTGCAGTCCACAAATTGGATGCTATCCAAATTAACTAAAGCATCCCCGCGTCCTCCTCAATGTTAAGCTGTAGCCACCCATTTAGCTATCGCTGTTGAAAGCTTGCTGCTCGTAGGCGCCGTGTCCAAGCGTCTCCCCGGCAAACTTTCAAGCGTAGTCTGCCGCAAGCGAGGGGGCTGTCAGCGTCAGCTGTGTGCTTGGCTTGCTGTTTAAAACACCTTTTTCTGGATCCATATCTCTCGCTAGAATCTCCCACCATCCAGCTAACAACAACAACAACAACAACGTCAAGCCTTTGGGCTCTGAAACTACGGGGCGGGCCGAGGACAAATACACATTACACACGTTAAAATAATTAGTGGCGTTAAAAAATGTAACGCCACTAAACGCGTTAACTTGACAGCCCTTCAGAATAGTCAAACAAAATATGTTTGTGGGGGCTGACCATATTTTCTTTTAGGGCCGTTTTTCTCTTTTCCTGACCCATATATGAATATAGGCAAGGCAATCCCCTCTTGTGATGATGTTCCCAAGGAGAAAGTCCCAGAAAAATGTAGTGTTTTTTTTTTTATAAACTTGTGTTATTGGTAAATGGTTATAGTCAGTTATATTCATGTATGTTGAAAATGTATTATCAAACTCAATTTTGAAATTAAATGATTAAATGAAATGTGATAATACAAGATGAATTAAACAAATGTCCTGACATTTGAATATTAAAGTGTATTCAGTCGATGTGAGGCGACAGACAGGAAGGGATGCAACAAGAGTGACATGGCAACAGTGGCGTCCCTTGTTTAAAGTAGAGGGGGGTGGTTGGCTTTTGTGTCTCCATTAACAACAGTAGACCAACTACGAGGAGCAGTCATGCAGCAAACTTGCCCCGACATATACAATCATAGGCAGTCAGTGCACTCAAACGCACCTTGAGTCGGTGGGTCGCTGAGGCGTGTCGGGGCATAAAGTGTGGCGTGGAGAAGATCGGATGTGCAAGAATTGGAAGAGGTCAAATGCAGCTAGTTGTTGTGGAGAGGAGACCTGTGAAGTTTGGAACTCAGCTCTCCTTTGCCCCTTTTTCTGTAAGCTTTCAAAGTTAATGTTTGTCATATGTTGCTTAGAAGTTGTAACTACACTGGCATGTGTCAACAGACAGGGTTCCTCTGAAACAAGATTACAACATCAGCATGGCCCGCTCTTTTAGTAGAATACTCAAATATTGTTCTTGGATAGCTCAAAAGGGGCCCATCATGTTCAGGGTGTGAAATGTCATCTTAGGGTAAACATTTCAAAGTGAATTGAGGAACCCTGTTAACCAATCAGCTTTGTTTGTGTGTGCAGTACATCTGGGTTGAACTTGTCATTTCCTGCTTGACAGTATTACTAGGAAACTTTTCGGTTGGGTGTGCCTGCCCAAGTGCAGCTTCCCACTGTGTCACATCATGATTACAATGTGTATGTAGCCATGGCAACAATTTAAGCAATACAATGACGCACACACTACCCTGTATCTCCCCAGTTTTTAAGGTTCACTGGCCAGAAGTTGTCATGTTTCATATATATAACGAGAAACAACACCCATCTTTCCTCCAAATACACATTAGGAATAATGTGTTCTCTTTTACAATTACATCACCCTCCATCTCCAACCCCACTTTCACCCGCCCCCTGGCCCTCTCAGTACATTCACCCAGGACCTAATCTGTCCCCACTGACTACTCCTCCAGAAATATTATAACCCCAATACTCCCTTTTACCCATAATGCAACAGAACACACCCAGAAAAGTGCAGTCGTCCCACATCCATCTTAACACACAGGTCATTTCTTTCCTCAGTGGTTTTATGTGATTATTTCCTGTGTTATACATTTGATAGGCATACAAATAAAGTGTTATGTTTAGTTTGGCAATGTACAAAGCGGTGTTAATTATCTATAGATCGGCAATTCACTTTTTTATTAATATTCGTTCTTTACTTTGTTCATGTTGCAATCCAGCTTTATGGGCTTTCTTGCCTTTTATAACGAAGGTCCCTGGCCAGTCCCCAGCTGCTGCTCAAACCGGCAGCAAGGCCGAGACAGAGACAGAACCATTGAGCCTCGCTAACAGGCAGGGCTTGACACTAATTCTTGCCTGGAGATCACTGATAAATAACTCATGTTGACAAAACAGAAATATATGTAAATCTAGCTTATGTTGGACTTTAAGACCCCCAGTCCATTCATTTGAACACATTTGATTGCAAAGACCTTCTCAAAGTTTAAGGACAGTTTACCATCCAGTGGCCATAATCCTGATTTAATAAGAAAACTTTACTAGTGTGTCTCACAGACTTTCTAATTGGTCAGCATCATGGCCGATCTCAGTGCTATCTGTGCTGCCGTAACAATACATTTTAGGTTGTGCATGTCATAACTGTATAGGGCTATGATTATCAGAGAGATGTTGCCTACCGGATATATTCTACTGCAAATAATATACCATGAAACATTAAGGCTTTTGTTTTGTGATGATGAATACTAAAATATACGCATATCTGTAGACAAATTAGTATTTTACAGGAATGAAGCTAATGCAGGATATAAGATTGACTTGTAATGATGGGGTGTTATTCACCTAATTTGTAAATCAAGCCCTAAGACAAAACATGTCACATCCTTATGACATTTGTAATTATATCGGTATACAAACAATAATTGTCCCCATTGCACAGCCCAGCCATTAAACTATTGTGCATCAATCAAACACAACACAACTGTTGGTACTTCACTGAAAACGTGGCCTCTCTGTTTTCTGTCAGTCTGCATTTACTTAGTTGTCTTGCTTTGATTGACATCTCTCTCACCACCCTTAGGACCTGCTGCCTCAATATGTGTGTGGGGCAGGTGCTCACACACACACAAACACCAGCAGTGTGTGACTGTCTCATTATATCGCTGTCAGTGTCACAAGCCAAATGCATCTGCTGATTTGTGTTCTCTTAGGCTGTCTGGTCCTACAGACGAGCCCATTCCCCATCCTCCTTATTTCTGCCTCTGCCTTCAAGGCTGTGTACTAACGCTCCC